>NW_026555336.1:32533599-32733856 GCF_029017545.1 Prosopis cineraria | reverse complement strand
AATCATCAATCATGGTTCTTTTGCTGTATTTTGTGCTTCTCTTGGCTCTCACTGGTCACTCAAGTAAGCATCTTGATTCCCACTTGCGTATTTCAGATTTTCCACATTTGGTTAAATAGAGTTCTTCTGATCATGATGGGTTCTTCAGATTTTCTCTCTTTAAGCTTGAGATGATGAAATGGGTTTTCTGTACCGAGTGTCTTCTGCCTCTTGCTTCGTTTAACTGATGAAAGACTTCTTCAATTCAGAAGCTCTGACGATTCATGCATATCTGGTGTAAACTAACTGATTTGCTGGTTTTTCAACAATAGGTGCTCTATATTGTGTGTGCAAGGATGGTGGGGGCGATCAAGCTCTTCAGAAAGCTCTGGATTATGCTTGTGGAGCTGGAGCTGACTGTACTCCTATTCTTCAGAATGGTGCTTGTTACCAACCTAACACTGTAAGGATCACTGCAGCTACGCTGTTAATAGCTACTTCCAGAAAAGAGGTCAAGCTCAGGGAAGCTGTGACTTTGCTGGCACTGCTACTGCCTCTCAAACTGCTCCTGGTTAGCACTCATCATCATCATCATCATCATCTTCTCTCTTCTTCTAACCCACCTGCATTTTGGACTCTCACTGTTACTGATATGGATCTACTCTCTCTCTCTCTCTCTCTTTGTTGTGTGCTTTTGTTGTTGATCCATAGCTTCATCTTCTGGTGTGTTTTCCCTTCAAGTGCTAGGTACGCTTCTTGACTTTGGATCTTTATCAATATTTTCCCCCATCCATTGAATTGTGTGAATTGTCTGAATTTGGAAGAATTTGTGTGTGCGTGTGTGTGAAAGGTGGGAGATCTTGTTGGTTGATTGCTCTCTTTCTCCATTGCATTAATCAGATTTTTCTGTTGACTCTTCCTTTCAAGCAGCCAACTTGTTCTCTTTTCTTTTAGGTCATTTAGGTGCAGCTTTATATTTATCTATTTTCTTTACACTCACAGTGACAGTGAGTGCCATCTACAAATAAGATATCAGAGCTAAACTTACTGACCATGTTCAGTTCTTCCAAGTTGCAAGTAACTTTCACAATTAGCCAGAGCTATATTCTTGGTTTAAGTCCCTATCTATTACCTCCCCAGAATCAGAATTCTGTTTCCTGCAAAATTAACTTGTCCTCTTGTTCCCCACAAGTTGATCCCAGTCCCGGATCTGTGCCTAATAATCAAATGGCTGTTTCATCCCTGGTACTCTAGGAAGCATCAACACCAGCACAACCTAGCCAAACACTGCAATAAGTGAAGTGCTCATGTGGGGTGTTTGAAAAGGATCATATCATTACATCCTAGAATAATGGGTAAATGCAAAAACGGTTTTTGAAAGAGCTACCTTAATTGGGCCTGACCTATTCAGATAGTTGTGTGTGTTGTGGTGTGTGTGTCTGTATGTGTGCATGTGAAGGATTATATCATCAAACAACTATTTTCCTCCATCTAAAGTGTCTATTTTCTGCATAATTTCTAACATGATTTGGTTTTATGTAAATGATGATTGATTTGAAATCTCTTCTTGTTACAGTAGTACTAGCACAGGAACAGGCACAAACGACAACACCATCAACATCGCCGACAACTGGGATAACAGGCACAACACCTCCACTACAACCTCAACCACACCACACATCACAACTGCAGGGACAACCACTGGCACAGGAACAGGGACATCAAGTCCTACGTTTGGGATAAGTCCTACGGCCACAACAACTGGGACAGGAACAAGCTTCAATGACAGCAAAGGAGTAGCTCTTCTGCAATCCACAGTGTTTCCATTACCATTATCCCTTCTTATCTTCTGGTTAATGTTCATCATTAGGGTTTAATTTGACTGGTATATATAAGAATGTAAACTTGGAACAACTAGTAGAGTGTGGGAGAGGAGTGGTGCGCGGATGGTATTTAGCCACGATATGAGGGGTAATCATGTAAATTATATAAGGAATCATCGAGAAGAAACCCCACTTGGGTTTGTTTGTTGGTTTCCTCCTCTTCTTTCCGTGGGGGAAAAAGGTGAGAGAATTTGGTTCTTATTCAGTGGTGATACTTGGAGCTTGATATGACTCCCCGAAAGTAGATAGATATGAATACTTATGATGGCATGATTCGATTGACAATGGGACAATTTGACATGAACATTTTTTTTAACTAATTATAAGACCATCAAATGATTTTGTTCCCGTGTAATAAGATAAAAGATTACATCGGGAAGTATTATTATCTTCAAATTCTTCTATGTACAATCACTTTCTCATGTTTTATGTAAGAGTTTTAGGCATTTAAATATTAGTCCTTAAATTAAAAAAAATATTAATGCCTAAATTTAAAAATAACTTTAATTCTTATAATTTTATTTTTAAGGATATAGAGACTGGCATTAAATGATTAAAGTTGTAAAAATTGAGTTGCATCAATGAATTTCAATCGATTTAAAACTGAGAATTAAACTAAATTAATATTCAAAGAATGAACTTTAATTAAATCAAAATTATAAAAAAAACAAATGATTTTTTTTATTATGCATTGTGCATGACATATTATTTTAACTATATTTAAAGTTATCCTTAGCATCAATAAAGCAAGTGCCTCAACCAACTTAGAATCATTCAAGCTAATCTAAATAAGCTTCCTAATGGTTGAGAATTGTCAAGAAAACAATTTATAAATAAAATTTTTAATTAATTTTTGGATCTTTCAATTATAATTATAATTATAAATATAAAGTATATCATAAACATTTTTTAAAATAAACTTCGGTCATAATTTTTTTAAAAAAGAAAGCAAATATTCCATCACGTACTTTTTTGAAACAAGGTGAATCAACAATAATTTTGTCACCAATAAAATACTGTGTGCCCAAATAATTGTACCATCCTCTCTCTGGAAGCTTTGCGTGATTCCTCCTCTCCTCCATTACAGGGAGAGTAGTAATTTTTACTTGAAACACTTGACTTATTAAACATAAGTCACTGCAATTATAAATTCTAAATAAATACACAGAGACACATTTTTTAGTTAGATTTTATTATACTTATTTATGGTTTAATTAATCTATCTATATTTGATACAGTGAATTTTAGGTAAATTTCCTCATCATCCTACAAAAACGCATGTTTATGTGTTTTTTTTTAAAAAAAAAAAAAAAGAAACCAATAAATCAAAAAGCAGACCGGACCAATCTGTAAGTTTCGCTATCCCAACCTAATAATGGCAATAACATTGTTCAGTTGTTGACAACACATCCAACATTATCCATGAGGGATTGCTTTCAAATGTCACTCTCGACAAGTTCATGATGAAACCAGTAAGAAAAATAATCGCTCAAAATCAATCACATTCAGATTCAGCAATTATTTTTCTCTTTTGGGCCGAGTGGTAGAATTTAATATCACATTAAGATCCAGAACAGAAATGTCCAGTTCATATAAACATAGGCTTCCACAAACAATTATAGAGCCATAGCTATTACAACAACAAGTCTTATCTCATTAGGTGAGATCAGCTATATGGATTGCACTACACCATTACGCTCTACCATAACTATTACTAACAATAAGCCATAACTATCACTAACCCATTTTTAACTTCTGTGATCAGCCTCTATTGTTCCTATCTTTCAGAGCCCGAAGCAAGAACAATACAAATAAATAGTTAGAGAAAGCCCTCTAAGCACCTTCTAACGTGAAACACAGTGATTTACCTAGCTGGTTTCTTTCTGAACAAACTCAAGAATCAATTTAACAACTGAACTGGGGCTTTCAAGATGAGGTAGATGGCCACAGCTGGGGATCTGGCGTATAATTGCATCAGGTACTCAGAATGCAGTCGCTGCAAGGTCAAATAGTTCATGAGTCAACTTTGGTTCCAATAACAGCATCAAGTGCATTAGAGGCAATCATGCCTCATGATCATGGATTTTGGGTTCAACACATGTTATGCCTAATTGAGCTCAACAATACTCAAATCCAACCTAACAATATAAGACATTGGATAATTCTGTGTGCACACACGTGTGCATGCAGAGAGAGAGAGCGGGCGCTAAATGATAATTTACCACTGCAAGCCTATTGCTGATGATGCGATCATTCTCACCCCAAAGGATGAGAGTTTTGTGCTTTACCTGTTAAAAATCAATAACTAGCATCATAGCACGAAGCAGAAAGCAAGTGAAGATATACAGTGAAAGGAGAGCTCTCATCTGCACATGCCTGCGACTATGTAAAGTGAACTTGTTCAACTCAAGTTGCAGCAGATGTACCTCTTTTATCAGAGAAGCGACATTATAACCGCCACTAGCCATGAAATCCACTGTAGCATCCTCCCACCAAGGCATTAAGCAATGCAAGCGACCCACCTATGTTAGCAACACAACAATCTAAAATGATCAAGTGTACAAGAAGTTTTGCACTCCTAAAAATTGTTACAACATAAATAGGAAGTTTCCAACTAAGACTGGTGTCCATCCTATTTCCTATGGATTTGGATATTCTGACTGAGAAGTTTATGAATTGTTTCTGAAGTGAGAGAGATAGAGATAAAAGAAGTCAAGAAGAAGAGTGTTAAAATCAAAGATGTGAGTTCCATACATTCTCTCACTCATTTAAGTGTCACTCTATCTTCAAAGGACACTATAAAGTTTCACACACTTTTAGAAGATCCAAATCATATTTCCTATACTGAAAGTTTGGGGAACTTGAGCATGTGAAGATTGAGCACAAGAAAATGGCCCAATGAAATATTCAAAATGCATAAAGAAATCTATAACATTGCATAAAGAAACTCACACTAGCCAAGTCGAGACTGGTACTAAATGATACGTCAGAGAAGGTCAAATAGGTCGCATATAAGCGCAAAGGAATGCTCTTCAATAAGTATACCTGAGTCAAAAGAAAGGTGATGATCTGTATAATAATGTATATGTTTACATATACCTTAATGGATTAGACGTTTGTGTTTAATATGGTTCTTGACAGTCTTTATAACTAACTGGTGGAAAGTTTAATATTTACTGCTCCTATCTCAGTTGAAATTAAGAGTGAAAGAGGCTGTTTAAAACTGTTTTTATTTTATTGTTTTGAGCATTAGTGTTTTGTAAAAATATGTTCTGAGAACAAAAAAATAATGAAATATAGGTATTTTCTCATTCTCTCTTGTTCTTCAAAACAATAATCCCAGATTACTTGAAAGTTGTTTCCATTTGTTTGTTCTCCAGAATAATATTTTAGTTTTTTGTTTTTAAAACACTTTTTAAAAACACATTATAACAGGTTTTTTTTGTTCTTTTATTCTGGAGAATAGAAAACTATTCTCAGAACAGATTGCCAAACAGGCCCAAAGTTTTTCAGTTGAACTGATCTAATATGAAGATTTCAACATATTGATCCACCTAGAGAATGTTTGATATATGATAAAATTTTGTTATTCCTTTTTAAAAAAATATTGGACAAGTGGTGTGTGTTCAAGGCTTTAGTAAGCTTAAGAGAAATACGCCAGCATAAGCTGCCACTCTAGGTAAGGTTGCTAGCGGTCCTGTTCCCTCTGCATATACACTGGAATCAATCAAAACAAGCTTTTCCACCTGAAAACATGAACTCCAAGTAATTGACCTGAGCGCACTTGAGTCATTGGACGAAGCTGTTTCAGAAGATAAATTCTCAGATAAATTAATGACTTAATCTAACGATTTTCTTTAACACATACAGCTTCCGGATGATTGGCGGCGAAGTCAATGGCAACAGCAGAGCCAAGGCTTGGTCCAACCAATATCATTGGCCTTCTGATGTAAGACTTCCAAAACTGTCATAAATAAATCAGTTTCAGCTTTAACACAGTATGACAAGGTATTTGGGTCCTCGAAAGATTCATGTTTCATGGAGTTAGTCCTTAAAGATAATTAGGTTAGGAAGCTACTAAGTTTGGAAAGCCCATCAATATGATCCTTGCCTCCATCAATTTAATCCGTTATAGGCCGTATTGATGGGTTTTTGAAAGTATTTGGAGTCAAATGACGATGATTACTAAGGACTAAATTGATGCAAAAAGTGTGCAACTTTGCTTCAAATCACCTAAAATAAGTTAAGTACCTGATAGAAATGATGGCGCTTGGATGCTACATCGCATAATGGAAGATTTTCTGATGGATAACAAGAAAAGTAGACAAAAAGCATCCCTAAAAATCTCTTGTAGAGAGGCAAATATGTGATGAAAGCAATTAGTAAGTGAAGGTACAAAGCAAACCTAAATCAGAGAAACCCCAACCAAGAATGTCAATGGCCCAGGCCTCAAAACCAGCTTCCTCCATCAATGGATATGCATATCTCCATTCTAAACATGAGCTGCACTCAAACGACTCAGAAATTCAGAGGCTTATTGAGCATAGAAACTGATAAACTAATTCTTTAACAGATTTTAAGAACCTGTCAAAACCATGCAGAAGAACTAACGGATTTGCCTTGTTTTGCATCACTGGCTTCACGCAGCTACTCATAATGGGATTTTCTGAGAAGTTAACCTAATGAGGTCATATGGAAATAGTAAGATTAATAGTTTATAAGCAGCCAAAAAAAGATCGTAAATGGGTTTACAACGCTTAGAACTGTGGACTGACCAGACAGGCAGACAGGAAATAATGAATAATCCTATTCACAAAGGAACAATCCTACACAATTTGGGATCTTTAAGTCCATAAGCACGGGAAAAGTTTCAATAGAGGCAGCTTAACGATCGTAATATGCAACAACTGGCACACATATCTCCTTTTCCCTATACAATGCATGATGTTTTTTTATGTAAAATTGCTGAGAATCATAACATTACATCCTCAACTATATCCCCCATCCTCAAAACTAACAGGATTTTGCAACAAGAAAAAAAAAAAATCATTATTCTCGCATCTCTCCATTCTCTCGTCTTCAATCCTTATAAATAATAAGGATAATAATGATAAAAACTACACTATTCACAAGTTGCCAATAACGAAGCTTTACTATATAGGTTCCATGCAATACACGGATCTACCATCTAATTTAAAAATGAGAAAGATTTAGAAAAATATAAACAAATTCCACTCTCTGCTGAATTTCAATTATTTTCCCTCCTCTTCTTTTTTATCTCCTTAGATTTTCTAAAAACAAATTGAAGAAACGAAAAAAATAAAATACACAAATACTCTGTTGTTTATCTTAAGAATAGAACATATAAATAGCCTAAATTTTATTTAGAAAAACAACTTTTGATTTTTTTTTTTTTTTTGAGTAACTGGTCTACAAACACAATGCACAAGAAAAGTGTGTTAGTTTTCGACAGCAATTACTTAGATGGTGCATCACACCCCCAAACTGACAAACACAAGCACTCAAGGGATAAGGAAGAACTATTGAACTCACACAACGCAGTTACAACAGTGTATACTTTAACTACAAGAAGTAATCCCTATTTGATTGCTTGAATCTCAATGAATCGGTAACATAGCCATTCAAGAGAAGAGAAAAGAGAAATGCAAGGGAGCGAATAGAAGTTACGGGAACGGGAATTCGCTGAATCCGCATAGCGAAGCTCCGGGCAAAAGGATCCTTGACTTGTTGGACTTGCTTGGGGAGAAAGGAAGGGAATCCATGACCCACAACAGTGAAGAAGCGCGTCGGAGGAGCCAAGCGTCTCGTTGGCGTCGGCACCGCAACAGAAGTGAGGGCAAAAGCGAGCATGTTTGTGAACTGCTAAATGCAAAAATCAAAACAGAGTCGAGTGAAGCAGCGAGCCAAATACGAAATCACGAAGCAATGCACGTGGTGATGGTGGCAATAAAAGTCAGCGTTAAAATGCTCTTTTAAAAAAGGAAAAATGACCAATGTTTGCCAAACTTTTATTGGATGAAGCTCTTAATCGCAGCAGCGATGCTTCTGGTTGTGGGATTAGAAGTGGTATTGGCTGACCAACGTTGCTTTTGCTTGGTTGTGTTTGCTAGTTTTTGCCTGGTTTTTTTGTTTTAGATTGTATTTTAAGTTTTCTTTTTTGGATCAATGAGCAAATAAAATTATGAACTTCCGTTTGAAAATTATTCTTAATTCTAAACTATTAAAATATGTAAAATAAATTTTAAAATTTTAAATTTATAGTAAAATAAATCTTGATGATTAACTTTTTTAATGTGTTCACACAAATACTATTCACCATGAGCCCTAATTAATGTTAACGTGTTATTATTAATTAGCACTATAAACCTTAAAAAATTATGTTAGTAACATTATAAACTCTGAACTATTATATTAGTAGAGTTTTGGATCCTGAATTTTGAAATTTTGAACAAATTATCCTCACAATTGATGTATAGAACATTAACTATTATGTAGATCAAATTAATCTCAACATGATTAGTCACAGTGAATGTATTGTTAGCCATGACGAACGACTTATAATTTTATAAAATAATATTTTTACCCTTTTTTTACAATGTTTTTCAAACAATTGATATATCATACTTCTGTATAATCTATAACTCTAATGTAGCTTAATTTTAAATAATGTTTATTTATTTAATGGTAAAAATCTAAAATCCTATTTGAAAAGAAGTTTAAGTATCATAAAATTTTACGAACGATGAATGCAAAAGTCAATGATTTCATCAATGAATTTAAAACTCAAATTAATCAGTTAATTAAAATTATCTAATATTGAAACTTCTTTTTAAATGGGATCCCAAGTTTTTACCATTAAATAAATAAATATTATTTAAAATAATATTAAATTAGAGTTATAGAGTATACAAAAGCACGGGATACCAATTATTTGAAAAACATTGCAAAAAAAAGGGGCAAAGAATGTCATTTCACAAAATTATAGGCCGTTCGTCACGACCAATAATGCATTCATTACGGTGAAGCATGTTGATGCTAATTTAATCTATATAATAGTCAACATTTTATATATAAATAGTGGAGGTAATTTGCTCAAAATTTTAAAATTCAAGGTCCAAAACGCTATTAACATAATAGTTTAGGATTCAAAATGCTTCTAACATAATAGTTTAGGGTATGCGGCACTAATTCACAATGACACATTAGCATCAACCGGGGCCTATGGTGGATAGTACTAGCATGAATAGTAACGGCATTAAAAAAGTTAACAGTCAAGGTTTATTTTGTTACAAATTTAAAAGTTTATAATTTATTTTATATATTTTAAGAGTTTAAGGTTTAAGGCTATTTTTGAGTAAGAGTTCATAATCCTATTTGCTCATTAACCTTTCTTTTTTTGGTGAGTTTTTTGTGTGTTAGGTTGTAATTTTTAGGGTTTTTTTTGCTTCAACTATTGGTGTTTATACTTTTTTTTGATGATTAATAAAAATGACTTTGTTTTGGCTAAAAAAAAAGACAAATGATATAAAATTATTTTGAATTATATAAATGACAACTTAATTCCTCAAAATGTCATAATTTCAATAAAGTTCATAAAGACTTATTTGTCAATAATTTTTTTTAGTAAAAAGATCATTTTATCCTTACTAAAAATAATAAGTTTCAATCGCAACTTTTGTTTAAGAAATTACAACTTTTGTTTTATAAGTCATAAGAATTAAATAAGAAATCACAACTTGTTAAATATAATTTTTTATTAAAAAAAGTCTCAATCACAATTTTTGCTTGAGAAATAACTTTTGTTCTATGAATCATAAGAATTAAATAAGAAATCATAATTTGTCAAATATAATTTCTGTTATTAAAAAATAAATTTTCAAAATAAAAAACCTTATTCATAATTTTAGTTTAAAGAATTACAACTTTTTTTAAAAAAAATACAAAAATTGAATAAAAAATCACAACTTATCAATAAAGGTAAAAATAATCTTTTTAATTTAAAATTTATTGATAAAGAAATACTACAGATTTCAATGAAATTATAACATTTCAGAGGATTAAATTGTTGTTTATATAATTTGGAGGGATTTTATTACTATTTTTCCTTTTAAAGACAACAATATTGCTAAACAGAATTTTTTACCAAAAAAAAATAGTAGGTATAATTTTATTAAATTCTTCCATCACACCAAACACGTTTTTTTAAGCTCATCCTCATCCTCATTTCCATTCCTATGCTTATTCTAATTATCACTCCCATTTCATCAAAAAGCATTGCATCGTACCAAATATGACCTTAGATGATTTAAAAGCAAGTGGTGTAAGTCTTACAGTTGATTTAATGGAAATAGTTTCAAATAATTTGTTATATAATACTAAAAAAATATATCTTAAATTTTGGAAGGGACAATGTGTATATGATGAGTGTTCTTATAGTCAAGATTATTTTGAATTTTTAGAGAGGGAAATATTTTAATAATTTTTAAATATCAATGAGATATTGAAATCCAATGAATATATTCCCTTTCATTTCTATTATAAGACATTTTTAATTACCTCATTAGAAGAGGTGGTTAAGTTATTAAATTTATTTGAAAATAAAATAAACTTTTAAGTTTATCCATATTTAAATGAAAAATTTTTAAATTACATTACATATTCTCTCATAATTAATGAAGCCAATGGTTAGTTGTCCTAGGAACAATGTCATCTTTCTCTATTTTTTTTTCTTTTTGAATTAGAAAGGAGAACTAGAAATAAAAGGATTACAAAAAAACCCTCAAAAGAGCTCCTTTATTATCATCCACCACCTTCAAACAAAAAAGATGAGAGTTGATTAAAAAATTAAAACTTATTTGTTCTATCTAAAGCAAACTTAACCAAAAAAATAAACATAATAATTAACCTCCCTAAACATAAGAGTCATAGATATGTCACTATCATAGATATGTCACTGTCTTTGTAGAGGAGGGAATATGCCTATGTAATAATATTCACATATAGGTGAAATTCTTAATTATATCTGAGGAGAAGGTTCAACACATCAACACAATCAATGAAAACTTTAATCTATGAATAATTCTAAGCAACTCTCTCACAACAATAGATAGTGGCCTACACAGACATCAAAACCACCCCACCCAATTTGCATTGCGATCTACGACAACACTATTGCATTTTTCTATTATGTTTATCATTGAACCACCCACATTTGGTCTCACATATCTAGCGTATGGTTTCTTCCATCGATCATTTATTCTTACTGGGCACCAAATCCAACATCGATATAATTGTGTGCATGTATATATACAAACCCTACTTTTGACACTTAGGTGCATGAATTGTGTATTTAAATTGATTACTAAAGAAATGGGAGTAATATTAAACAATGTAATGAATAACCTACAAAATATTTTATATTAAAGATTAAATAATTTTTATGGAAAGTGTCTTATAATTATGATTGAATGGAGTAGTTAAAATATTGATTGAATAGATTTGGTTGATTCACCAAATCTAAATCCTTTTTAAATATAAACTAACTATTTCATAATAATCAAGATTAAAGAGTGCTAATTAAATCATTAAAATTGTTTAAATATGAAATAATTTTTGGATTTATTCTTATTTTAAAAAGTAAATTTTAGAAGATTGTAAAAAACTTCGTATAAAAAACTAATTAATAGTCTATTATCAATTATTAAGTAATTTCTCATAGAAAGCGTTTGATATATAAAATTATAAAATACTGTGTTCTCCCAAAAATCAATAAAGACAAAATACTGTGAGTCATGCTCAACTTTGCTTCTCTGACCTCTTACCCTTTTCAGTTAACTGTTATATGTACGTGTACTTCACGTTTCAACAAACTTTTCAAATGGGGTCTGCACGGACCTACGACTGATAACATTAATAATTTTTTTAATGCCCGGGGTAGTTTTGACATCTCCCTGTTTGAAATCTGTAAAATGTTTTCTCACAGTCTTTCACACACACACAAATTTCAGGGAAAATGGTAAATAAATCTCAATTGAATTGACAAATGGAATATTTTTTTGCCTGAACAAATGATAAAACATGACCAAAGGGTAATTATTTTAAAGTCTTCGAGGATTATCTGATATTAATTTTTTTTGCAAAATATTATAATGCCCCTAGAAGTAAATGACAGTGTGACACTTTCAAAAGTAAAAAAATAAATACTTTCATTGAGTCCAGTGGTTATAGGAAGTGACTACACCTATATTTTTCAACAGCATTTTGAATCATGAAAGTAAATTACAATTTCAGAAAAGTAAACGACTGCTTTTATTAAGTAAGTGATTCAAATAATATAGGGAAAAACTACTTCCATTCCTTAGTTTCATTTGAAAATAATGTATCATATTTTGTGATCTTTTTTTTTTATCACTTGTCTGTTTGGCGTGATTTATTTTTTACTCCCCCGGAATTTTAATATGAATTCTTACATGATACTTATAAGTCTTTAATAATGATTATTGTTTCCTCAAATTTTCAAATACTACGGCGGAACATCTATTTGTTTCATGGTACCTGTTTTTATTTTTTTGGAAAATTTTTTATGCAATCCGCTTGACCAAATTTATTAACAGCTGATCCTCTAAACTTTTGAAACATTCTTGGCTAAGAGAGGGGGAGGTTGGCGAAAGAAACCAGTTTTGCAACGTTACCACCCTTTGATCATTGTAATTAATGATAAAGATGACAATTCAAGTGAGTCGGATTTATTTGGATCGTGTTTGAATAATTTTACTCTTTTTAAAAAGGTTATATAGTTAATTTCGATCCTAACTTTTTTCGGGCGAGTTTAAACTTGATATAAATTACCGATGATATTATTTTTATACAATTTTTTTTTGAAACATTAATTCAATCCTTGTAAGTTCCATTTGGGCTAATTGAAATTAAGTTTTTAAGGAAAATGATGCATATAACCCAAATCCTTTATGTTAGTTATTTATTTTGTGTGCAACACTTGTTCATTTTCTTTACACAAGTTATTCATATGTTTAGCTTCATTTATTTATATTCATAGTGGTGTTATGTTATTAATAAATGTTATAAATTCTTCCTACATCAATTGTTAATTTTTTATATATCAGTTATTCATTTTTTTATATGAATTATTTATGTGCTTAACTTTACTTATTTATATTTATAGTAGTGTTATGGTATTATTGAGAATTGCAATTTTTTCCTACATCAATTACTCATTTTTTATATATTAATTATTCATTTTCCCTTCATCAATTATTTTTATTAAAAGAAAGTGAGATTATTTATATCATTTGTTTCAAAATTTTAATTTTAATTTAATCCAAATAGGATTCATAGAAACTAAACTGAAGTCTCAAAAATTTAGATAGTTAGCTGTGCATTAACTTTAATAAAAAAATGTACTGAAATTTTCCCAATTTTTCCTGGAACACAGTAGTAGCATTATCATCATTATAGATGCAAAATCAACATCTAGATCAACGGATCCTTCAAAAAAAAAAAAAAATCTAAATCAAGGGAGCAAGATGCAATAATGAAGGGGCTAGCCTCTGGTACCTAGCATGTCGTATTTAGGGATTTTAGGCTATAGCCATAGCAGGTATGCGTCACATAAAAAGCACACAAATGACTAAAGCTCTTTGACGACAAAAATAAAAGTTAGTACAATTTTGGCTCGTTAATTTATCATAATTTTAATAATTTTTAAATAAAAAATTTCATCCAAAGACCAATAACGTGATATATTTTTGCCTGACATTAACAATTATTTTAATTGTCAATTCACTTTAAATGTTAATTTTTATTTACACTGTGTTGGGCTTGATTTAAAAACAAGTCACACCATTGAACCTTTGATAAAATATATTAAAACATATTTTTATTTATACGTATATTTTTTTAAGAAGTGCTGGACATCTCATATTATTAAGGAGTATTTTTCTCTCAAATTATTTTTAAATGAGTAAAAATCTCCCTTCATTAAAGTATGAGGCAAGAATACACTTTAACTCCATAAACTATGCACAAATGACAATAAAATCTTGTAAAATGTTACAATTCTTCTCAAGTTTTTAAAAACCTTTTAAGCATTAATGATTTTTTGTAAAATAACTAAATACCCCCAATTTAAAATAAAAAGAAATAAACATTAATGAGTACTTTTCTTTAGATATTGACTAGAACGGAACAAGCAATTATAGCTTTTTTTGTACAAATTTTTAATTCACTAAAATTCAGGTGTTGTTAATATCTGTGACTAATTTAATTTAAGCAATAACCACTTTTCTTCTAACAATGAGTAGAAGGGAACAACCAATTACAACTTTCATTGTAAAAATTTTTTATTCATTAAAGCCCAAATGTTGTAAATATCCGTGACTATTTTAATTTAAGTGATAATTAGTTGATCACTCATACATTGCACAAGATGTCATTTCTACAAATTCTTTTAAGTATTAAATAACAATAATCAATACATATTAAGTAGTTATATGAGTAAAACAATAAAAAAATAACTTCTTGATCAAGAAATAATATATAATAACCCAAACAAAGAAAAAGATAGGGGATGATGTAACGTCATCTCTGACATTATCAAGCACACAGAACACCAAACACGAAACAACGTTATAATAATCAAGATTAATTCCATAAATAGTTATCATAATCCAATGATTAAAAGCATTTAAGCAAAACAGGCTCCCAAGAAAAATCCTTTTGAAAGATCGTTTGAGCTCAGACTATGGTTTAAAACCAAGTAAATAAGAAAATGTAAGCATAAGAAATCAATGTTGCCACAAAATAAGCAACAATATACATATATATATATATATATATATATAGCCATGTAGGCACAGTGTGCCGCGGCACAGTGCATCGTTCGCCATAGCGGACTACATAGAGGGAAATACCCTCGTGCCTCAAGCCGCGGCATGATGGATAGTGGGCTATGGCACACGACCACTATCATGACAGTAAACTGCTGTCATGACAATTCTCCGGACTAATTTCGTCATTTGATGTCTGATTCAAGCGAATCAAGCGTTCACATGTAGCTTTTAAAGTCACCTAGCTATTGGCACCGATCCCACACCTAAACACAAAGTTAAATAAGATTTGGATACCCGAATTTAAAATGACTCATTTTCTTTCAAAAATCACAATTAAGGTGTCCAAACTTCAAAACCAAATATCAATAGTCGTGAAACCACTTGATCTAATTTAAATGAATCATAAAAAACCAACTTAAGCATTTAAATCACAACCACAACAGTCCAGATAAGATTTGGCCCATTTCAACATAAACTTCATCAGGGGCAACAATTTCTCATAAACAATCTAATGGCTAATCAAACACATAAATCAATACAAAACTAACCCTTACACTAATATCTCGATCTCTTACAATCATTACAACACAAATATACCAAACTCAGGCCAAGATATCCACAGTCATAATAGAAATCATGCAAGTACATCACAAAATTATATATATGTCTTAAGTTGGCATATGTGTATAATTTTCATTACAAACCCAAAATAAGTGAAAAGACTATACAGCTGAGAGATAGTTCCCTCAATGCTCAGTTGCACCTTTCCTTCCCTTGCCCCTATTGAAGTTTTCGCCCTTAAAAAGTAACCATGAGTGAGTCTAAGATTCAGTAACCAAATAATCTAATCAACCACTCATGTGTAAGAACAGTTTGTGCGTATGTGAAGTAGCATGGTAAATCATATAACATATCTCATAAATCCACACATATGGTTATAGAATGATATGCATGATCAACACACCACTTTATACTCTTCTTATGTCTTTTAACTGAATCTGTGGGTTGACAATTTGATAGAACCAAGTCCATGTGACTGAACTGGCCCAAGCTTATCATTAGTAAGAGGCAACCTCGACCAAGAGTTCCTTTACCTATTATGGACCACAGATTCACCCTGTCCACAATTGCTAGGGGAGTTGATGCCCAATCTATCACTTATAGTACTGGGGCTTTCAAACAATATGATATTAAGCACCGGGGCCTCCACAGTGCTAGTGTACCATATAAATTTTCAAACAATACCCCAACAACACACTAAGGTGAATTCCTACCCACTCACAATGATCATACTAAACATGCTTCATACACCCAATACATATCCATAACATATCATTTATCATAATTTCTTATTTCCACTTAAATCATAGAATTTCACAAGTAATTTTACATAAAAATAGCATTTAGCTTTTCAAATACAAAAACATTCAAACGAGTCTTCATTTCACTTCACATAATTTCACAATCATAATTTCATATTATTAATAGGCTAGTATCAAACCAAAACATAACTTTTAAATCAAACACACCACTATCCAAACACACAAAGAGAGATTAGACAATTCAATTACCTCAACCTTTTTGTCAGTAAAAGGGTTACCATGATCTACCAATGGCTCCACAATGCTCAATCAAAGGTTAATCTACATAATTAAACTCTTAGTTGTCAAATCCCCATACTAATCACCTTATTTATAATACAACTAGGGGTACTCATTATGCTCAAAACCTCAATTTAGCCCTAACAATTCTTCCAACACACTATATTAACCCTATTTAATATTCCAACACATAAACAAAACCATTACATTACCCACATTGCTCTTAATCATCCAATTTCTACATAGAGTTTGTCCAAACCCTAACCAACAACTCTAAATCTTTATGAATCTATAAATATAGGTTTAGAGGCTTAATTTAACTTCTCAAGACCTTAATTAAGGCAATGGATTCAGCTATTAGCCAAGAAAACATGAAATTATATCCCTAAAATACCCAAATCATCAGAAAACTCACATAAAGGGAGAGGGAGAATGAAGGAAGCTTATTCAAAACTAAATCTTGCTCAAAATGCTTCCAATGTGGTCCAATAGTCGAGCCCTAATGCCCACTGGTCCTCTCTTTTCGTCTCTTTGCGTTCTCTTTGTCCTACTTCTTATTTTTCATCTGATTTCACGGTTTGATAAATGCATAAATTTATACATAAGCCATGATGTATGGTTCGTCCATCACGGCACATGGCACAGAAAACTCCACACTCGTTTTAAATCTCTCTCCGTGCTATAGCCCGATCATACTTTGATCTAGCCTTCTTTCAAGGCTGTCCAAGGATCCATTAGTTACATTAGTCTTCTTAAAACGTTATTAACCAAAAATTCACTTAATTTGACTAAATTGCCCTTATAAATAGTGAAAAATTTCAAAATTAAAGTCCAAAATGTTACAGATAACATGATCATATATTAATTTTAAACTCGAATATAAAATGGATGCAATAATTTGTTGCACAAAATAAAGAAAAATAGATAAAAATTAAAAAAAATATAAAAGTACAAGACTTTAAGGAATAGGTGGCTGTCATATATAAGTTAAATTTTTAAAAATTTCCTTATACATTACTCCTCTTGTTCTATTTATATGGCACTTCTAATATGTTTAATTAAAACTAAAAAAATCTTCAAATTCATTAACTCTGTTTAAAAATATAATAATTTTTCAACTTTTTTTCTATTAAATATATATACTTTAACAACATATTTCTTTTTCCAAAATTCAAGGGAGGTCAAATGAGAAAATTTATGATAAAAATTTAATGAGGTGACTTATAAATAGAACAAAAAAAATCTTATTTCTTTGCTTTATAAATAAAACAAAAGGTAGTACATTGGAAGTAATGTTTGTGAATTTACCATCTATAACAAGAATTAACATCTTCAACCATTGCCTATTTCACACCCAAGATACAATAATATATAGTTGGCCATGTGTAAAAATAGGTATTGGTAAGTATAGCACAACACTAAGCATGCTTTGACAATAATTTTTGTTTATGATTATAGCAAAGGACAATAAAAACATGAAATTGTCTTCTGCGAATGGTAGATGGAAGTTGAAAGTCAAATTATGCACTTGTTTGTATGAGATTAAAAAAATAAGTAATTTTTAGATAATATGAAAAGAGATTAATTTTGTAGGTATTCTATAAAAAGCATATTATTTTATGTTTGGTTAAGATTATAAAAAAGTAAATCTTAATTAGTTATTTTTAAAATTTTATGATATTTTCATTGATTTATAATTGTCAATAAAAACTTAAAACTTGTTGCACCACATTAAGGGGTCCTCCATACTTTATGATCACAATAGCTATTACAGAACTTGAAATAACATTTTGTGCGTGCAACCTATAAAGAGAGAAACCCAATTATTAGTAGATAAATATATATAAATATCTATATTATATATAATATAAAAATTATAGGAAGCTGTATTATTTATGAGACATAAGTAGTGGAGTTTTGCACAAAATTCATGCAAAGTATGAACCAATAATCTAGACAAAAAATTACTGCATTTGGTGGGTTCAACTTCAAGATTATATTTAACAAAATTAATAATTTAACAAAAGACAATGTGCTTAAGATATACATTTATGCACATAATCAAGAGGGAAAAAATGATTTGGTTGGATGATTATGTACAAAAATAATTTTTTGCCGTTAGATAAAATATTGACACTTTCTTGGTTACAAGTTTAAGTAACATCATATTAGCATCGACAACAAACCAAGCTTCCATGCTATACATATATCATTATAGCACTTCATAGTCAAGTCCTTCTTACATGCATTTATTACTTTGTCGTCAAAAAAGAATATATTGACTTTGCAAGACTACATACAATTATGAAATTATCTATAATTAATTAAATACCTTAATTCATGTTGTCTATCCAGCACAATCAATTGCTTGAAGTACTTACATGTCATCAAGAAGCTCATCCCTTACCTTCCTTGTCTAGACATTTCAACAAGACTCCCAAGTTCCACATTTTAATTATCATAGTTGCTTTTGTTATGAAAAACACCACAAACCATGTGTTGAAAAGATTTTACCTCAACTAGAATTGTCTTAAAAGTATCTCTAACTTCTAATCCTAGATCTTCAGGAACTTAATACCATCTACATTAAAAAGCATGTAATTGCAAAGACAAAATGCAGTTACTACATGTCAATCATTATTATTATAAATGCAAAAGTTATGAATGACTTATACTTTTGAGGTATTGCAACTTAATCTATTATATTTAAAGAACAAATGTATCTTTATCATGATTCAAATGACATAAAACTTAAGTATTTGTGTTTGGTAGCATCATTTGCATGTTAAAAAAATTAAAATGATACAAAGTTCATATATTGATATTAGCAAAAAAATATTTATACAAAAAGAACTTCTATAAGCACTATATAAAGACTAATAACCTAACGTAAAAGACAAAGAAATTTCTTGAATATTAAAATTCATCATGTAACATCCTAGAAAAATTTAACCCTAATTAACTAAGTTTAATTATGACAATTAAGTGATTTGATGTGATGTATGGCCAGAGAAATCTAATAAGTGTATTCGCTTGTGATTTCAGCCCTAACTATGGATTCAAAGTAAAGTTAAGCTACTTGGGCATCAAAAAGAGAGAAAAGCTGAAGAAGGAACCTCTGTGCGACATGCTGCAATGTGTAGCATGTTTACTACTGCGCATAGAGGGTAAGCAATGAGGGAGGACTTCTTTGTGTCATGTGCCATGGCAGATAGTGCGTGTACTCAGATTTCTCCTTAAATCAGTTACTGTTTGCTCGAAAAACCAAAGAGGAAGAGAAAGAGAAAACAAAATGCTTGAGGCTTCTTTGTTAAGGCTTACTGTATTAGAAGTTTAGAAGTACTTAAGAGATAGAGAACACCTAAGGTAAGTGTCCTACACTCCTTTCATCCCTTTCTCCTCTATTTTCTTAAAGATTTAAGTTAGGGCTTGAATGGATGATGATTTTTGGTTCATATAGGCTATGGGTCCAAACTCATTGACTTAAATAGAATTAATAAGAGTTGTTTAGGTTATTTAGACCTAATAGTAATGATTTTATAAGTTTTTAGTTATCAAGCCTTATTAATGTTTAAAAATAGGGCATTAAATATGAGTTGTGAGGGTGGTTGAGGCATTGATGACTCCATGTGAGATTTATAATAGTTAGTTGAGATTGGATAGAAGTTAATATATCTAATGGGTAAGCCTAAATATGAGAAATAAGGGTATTGGGTATTTTAAAAGTAGAAAATGAGAGTTAAAAGTGTGTATTTGACAATATTGATGAACTTAAACTTGATTAATTGTAGATTAATCATTCAGGAATCATATTTTGGCTTGAAAAGCAAGTTTGAAAGTATATATTGAGGGATAAACCTTTGACCTCTCAACGGGTTGAGGTAACTGGAACAAACTTATCTTGAATAGTTGTTTATTAATTGTATTATAATATGAAAATGAGTTTATTTGCTTGTATAATTGAGTTTGTGAATGTAGAAGCATCAACATATGATATTGCATTAACTTTGATGTGACTAAAATGTAGAGTTAGACTCAAATGATTTTCAAATTATGACATGTAATTGGATTGAGAAGTATGTAATGTGTGATGCGATGATTGCATAGTTGTATTGACATGTGAATATCATATGTGTGGTTAAAAGAGGACTTCAAATGTGTTATAGGATTAAAAGTTTAAGTTTAGAAGTTTTCTAACAATAATATGGATGCTCACTTAGGTAACATTATAGTGTGAGTCTAATGTGTTGTTATAGAACATATGAAATTGTAAAATGTGTGAGTATTGTTCATTACATGATTAGTTGATGAGAGTTTGCTTAAGGAGAGAAGTAGATAAAATTCATATGGTATATACAGCTGCCTTCTGGTGCATAAAAGCATGGCTTTATCTCACTATTTGTCAAGAGATTGTTTCATAAATCAAGGGATTAGAACCTAGCTATCTTCATCTATTTATCGAGGAGATTAGCTTATGATATACGACACCCCAAAGACTTAAGAATGGGAGAAACTATGGTTGAGAGTGAGTTCTATGATCTTTAACTTGGTCACATCTCACAATTAGTGAACTTGAGTAATCTAGTCACACAGATGAAACCCTATTTAATATTATAGCTTACAATTTTAGTCAGAAGACATAACAAGGGTATAAAGTGAAATTGATCATGTATAGGTGTTTATTTGATGTGTCACATGGTTGTCAAGTTTGTGACAAGTTATGATAAAGGTTGTGCCATTGTCACCAGGTTGATTATATAGTGGTAATGTGTATTGAGTTGATGAGTTGAGTCATTGTCACATGTCTGGATGTCTTATGGCAATGTACTCGGTGATTTGAGATGAGGAATATGAATATATATCAAATTGTAAAAATATAACTTGTGTCATATGTAATTTGATATTTTAGGTAATCAACTCCATTTATGAGTGCTTACTTCAATTGATATGCAATGCATAGGGTAAGCATACCTGAATTATTGAGTGGCTAGACTCACCTTTTTCTTTCAATATTTTACAAGTTCTAGCTTTAGTGCAAAAAACAGAAAGACTCCTAAGGCTTAGAAATCTAATATTCCTTTTATATAGCCTTTTGACCTCATTTTATTTTGTGCAATAAATATTGTCAATTAGGACGCTTTTTGCATATACTTGCACTTTTGATATTTATGATTTTTGAAATGTATTTTCAGCCTTGAGTTGTTGTTTGTAAGTTATTCAAGTATTTAATAGGGCCAAAATACTAGTACAAATGTAGGTTATTGATTTGATTTTTAATGATGAACGTTGATGGTAAAGATGCAATACTAAAACTTCCCCCTTTGTTTTGGATATTAAAAGGGTTGAGGAGTGAAAATTTATTATGGTTGGAAATATGTGCATGTGATGCATTGTACATATAGTTCTAAGTCTATCGAGTGTGATCTAAGTATTAGAAATTGCTTTTGACGCGTGTGTGGAGTTTTGGACACTCCTAAATTGTAAAAAGTGAGAAAAATTGTAAAAATATGTTTGGATGTCTAACTTTCTTGTGTGATTTGATTTGAAAATAAAACATGTGTCATTAACTAGTTTATGAAAAAATCTTTTTATAGACATTTAAATCACCTTATTCAAATGTCGAATGGAGAATTGGAGCACGTTTAAAGTTGCCTTGAATTACTGTCAAGTAATAGTAATGGTGTTGTCAAAACTGTACAATATGCCACAATGCATGACACTTGCGTCACAGTGAGTGGCACATAGAAGAAGCCGCTGCAGTGCATGTGTACATGCTGCAGCGCACTGCTTTGTTTTTTAGAATTTATTATTTTTCAACTGATTTTGAACCTTTTCACTCCTCTAAGGTATCCCATGCTTTCAAAACATTATTTTACTCTGATTGAAAGTTTAATAAATGATTTTAATTTATTTCAACCCATGAAAACTTTGGATCCCATTTCTATAAATTATAAGCTTAGTGATCCTTATTAGGGTTAAACCCTCGATTACCTTAAATTTGATATTAATTGTGATTAGAGAAAGGAGATATTTCACATAAACTATTTTAAAACACCTAAACTTAATCATAACACTTTCTTGAAAAAGGGATATCAAGCGACCATAAAAAACATCATGTTACTCTTCCAAATAACAAAATAATGAAACATTGAAAAAAACATTGATTGAGGAAGTCGTTACTAGATCTACAAAAATGATCTCAATCAACTCGTTGATGTTAAGGGGCAAGAATAATGACCACCTGCCATCAAAAGATTGAGGAGCTACAACCATCGCAAAGCAATGCAAAGATGGAGAGAGGGGATAAGACAATGATGGCCATATCATACTTTATCATTGCAATTAAATCCATTTTGATTTTGAAATCTGATTTCATTTTGAAATTTAAAATTCAAAAGAGTTGAACTCATTTGATTGGTTGGAAAAAATAAAAAGAACTTAGATGCAAAACTATCTTACCTCAAAAATTAGCATACTCTACAATTTATTCACAAAATAAAATTAAGATTATTTTTTGAATAGATATTTGCATTTTAATCATTAATTTTAAATTTTTAAATATCAATCCAGTCTTATTAAAATTTATTTTTAAAAATAGTTATATTATTTAAAATCAATGGACTTGATTATTTTTAGTTCTTGCAATTTGAAAAAAATTAATAAAATTTATTTTTCAGGATTTTTGCATTATATTCACACACAAAGATAATCATTAAATTTATTTAAATTTAAATTTAGATCCAATTTTATTAATAATTATTTTAAAAAATATTGCTACAATTTAAAACTAATTAATGCATGCATTATGAGTTGACTATTTTTTGGACCTTGCAAATTGAGGGAGAAATCAATGAGGTGCATGGAGCTTTGATATTCTTGAAGTAATTATTAGATATTATTAAAAAAAATAATGAGTCAATCCTCCACATGTTATTATGGGAGAAAATGTGGATCTGATATGGTTTTATAATGCATTGACATGTGTCCTTTGGTATCCTAATTACATATATATATATATATATATGTAGATTATTTTTCTTCTGACAGTGATTAGAATGAAATAAATAATTATAATGTTTTCTCTACATTTTTTATTCTCATCATTGTCAAAAGAAAAGTAATTACTAATTAAATTAAAGTAGTTATTAATATTTATTTTTATGTTATAGTATATTTTTATTCTTGTACTTTTTTTAAAAAGCGTTAGACATCTTGTACTAATAAGTAGGTATTTTTCTTCCTAAACCATATTCTAGATGAGCAAAAATCTCCCTCCATTAGTGATTAGTTAATGGAGAGTAATTTTTACCCCTCGAAGGAAAGTACAAAAATAAAAATGTACTTTAACCTTTGACAAAATTATCACTTTTTTTAAGTGAAATTAAACATAAAATACTCCCTAGTCATTAATATAAGATAAATTAATAATTTTTGCACTTATAAAAAATGTTATTTATAATCTTAAAATTGTAAATGTGTGTGTGCATATAACTTTTCAATTTTATCTTTATTTGTAATTAATAACTGTAATAAATGATTATCTATGAATTCAAACAACAATAATTAAATAAGAGATAAACTTAAAAAAATATTTATTATTCTAGCTTTGCTTAATATTAAAGATCAAGAAAGTTTTCAAACTTCACCTTATATTGGAAATCCAAGTGAGCATGGCATGATGCAAAAGATCAGTCCGTGACGTTAAAATATATTAAAAACAAAATGAGGTTGAAAGGAAAAAAAAACACAGGCTTGCCAAAATTGGGCCGACTGTGTTTTTTGGCGAGCTAATTTACTTTCTTTCGAACAAGAGGAAAGAGAACTGATCCAGCTTTAATCAGAGGAATCGCAAGTCCCCATCATGTTCATGTGAATTCTGCAAAATGAGTTTCAGAGAAGACGCAACAATCATAACATGAGTTACTCAGAAATCGATAACCTGATGGGAGAATGATATGAAAGAATAAAAATATTGAATTAAATTTAAATAAAAATAAAAAGATTTGGAAATATGAAATACGAACTAAAAAGTTATTTAGTAAATTTAATAAATTAGTGAAAAAATTTTATACTCCTTCCATCTTAAATTATAAAACACTTTTAAATAAAATTTTACATATTAAATAAAATTTATTAAATACACATGACTAAAAAAAATTTATTAAATACACTTTGTAATTTTATTTTTAAAATAAAAATATAAATTTTTAAAAATATTCTTAATTTAATATTTCATTTATGAAAGAATATTGAAGAGAGAATATAATAACAAGGATAATATTAGAAAAGTATCATTAATAAAACTTTATTTTTATCTAAATGTCTTATATTTTGATGTGCAAAATCTCTTCAAAAGTATTTCGGATGGATGGAGTACTATAATTTCATAATTTTGCAACTATTGAAATAAAAATGTGTTAATTTATAAATAAAAAAAACTTGTCAAATATATCACAACTTTAAATAATTTAATTTAATAATCTTATATTTTTATTTGCAACTTTTAAACCACAAATTTGCTAATATGATTTGTTAATTTTATAAAGGAAAATAATTTTCAAGTAATGATATATATGTATTTTGGCCAAAAAAAGTAATGATACATTTAATAAGTTTTCTTACTCACAAGTATCTTTTTTTAGAGCTGCAAATTATGACATGAGAGTAACAAGCTTTTAGACCAATTTACTAAAGAATTTTTTATCCTTACTTGAATATCCATCTTTTTGTTCTCATTTAAATTGATTCAATCTTTCAATCCTTTAATATCATCCTCTGACTTGATTTCTTCCAGTACAAAATAAAAATATAATTAATGTTTTGGGCAAAGATTAGAGAGTGAAAAATATCAAAAGAAATAAAAAAAGTAGAAAGACTTGAAGCCATAAGAGGAGGAAAACAAATAAGGACTGTGTATAAAATCACCAATTTTATAAAAATTATTAGGAAAAACATTACTTTTAATTCCTACACCCTACTTGAATTTTTATTTAAGGCCCTGCACTTTTTGTTGATGTTTCATGTATTTATATTTTTATTCATTTGCAATGATGGTAACTATATTTTTAAAGGAATGTTAACGTGGTACAAATGATATTCATAAATTATATTGTTGACTTGTTAACACATTTAATTTTGTGCTCATATATCAAACAAATGTTAAATGAATTTTTAATAAGCAAAAATCAAAAAAGCCTATATTAAATGAAATAAAAAGACTAACTTGAACTCTTTAAACCATAAGCAAAACACGCAAATTAAAGGGCACAAAAACCCCACTACAATCCAGACCCAGAGTTGAGAGCAAATGGATGGGATTTCCTTCTAGTTGTTGGGTTAAGTCTCATTTTAAAAAATATTGCAAATGCGATGCACTCACCAGTGATATTTTAGAGTCATTCAAGGAAGAATTGTTGGAGGCAAGAGAACTTTCAATTGTCAACATAATTGATTGGATCCCAATACACATCTTGGCTCGGCACATTTTTAGTGATGTGGAATCCATGTAGTTTTGAAAGGATGACATATAAGTAAACTCTAACTCTATTAGTCCACATCATTGCCACATATGATAAGTTATAAATAATTAAATGATTTTTTAAAAATATAGGGACTAGATTATAACCAGGTTAAAATCATGGAATTGAATTGCATTTAGTTAAACTTAAAATATTGAGTTATAATTGAGTTAAAATTTTAAAAATTAAATGATTAATTTTTCCTAATCATTAATGGGGAAAATATATGCTTTGGTCTTTTAATTTAGAGCTGCAGTCAACACTGACCAAACTAAAATTGGTTTTAGGATAATGAACAACGTTGATGAAGACCGAGATGATGTGTTGCTAATGTGATAATGATATTTAGTAATAATAATAATGATAACTTTGATTAAGATTGACCACAGTTCCAAGAAACGGTTCCTCAACCAAAAACTATAACAACCTTGATCCAAATTGACTGTAACTTTATGAGAAAAAACTATGTTTTCCCACTCAAAACTATGTTTTCCCAGTCAATCATTACTCGCACGCTGATCCTTTTTATAAGATTCCATTTACAACTCTCATGAAGTTAAGAAAATTAATTTTAAGTAACTCAATGACAAAAATTTTTAACAACTTCTCAAAGCAACTCTTTGATTGTTAAAGTTGATTGGAAGGAAGAGATATGCGAAGACAATGAAAAAGCCAAGAGTGAATGACGCAAAGGTTCTTCGAAGATTTGAGATAAATGTTCCATTAAAATTTTGTTAAAGAGTCTTACAGATAAGATTTAAGGGAGTAATAATTATAACTTTCATTTCTTGTTGATGTAGTTGTTTAGGCCTAAAACGTCACAGTTAAATATAGCCCAAAATAACAGTAAATAAAGCATAAGGCCCAGATAAACAAGGAGTCAAGCCTAATAAATTGTCCATTGAAGCAACACTCGGTCCATCAGAATGAAACCTCCTTGACTAAATAAGTGTTGAGTTGTGGAAGGGACGTAACCTGTAAAACTGAAATGATTAAACCAGAAAGATTGTTATCTAGACGAGAGACCATTAATTGATGTGCCTTGAATTGGCAGAAAGCATCCAATCTCCTCATTTGGCGGTCATAACAACATTAGAGGAGCATTATAAATATAGATCAGCTAAAGAAAGAAGACATGAACAACAAACATAAACACTAAAGCTTCATCACACCAATTATCCTTTACATTACTTTGCACATAGAGTTGTAGCTATTCTCCTTATCCACTTTCTTGTACTCTTGAAACTATGTAAACTTGCTTCATTAATCGTATTACTTTTCTTCTAATGTCTGCCACATATTTTGCATTTAAGTAATCCTTGGCAAGGAAGTTTGGGAATCTCTGTTCATGTTGAGATCCTACATCTTTGGCATACTTAGAATTATATTGTCACAAACAGTTTTTTTTTTTTTGGTCCTCCCTAGTTAATAGTTGTCGTGCTTGATAAATTTAAACCTTTGATTTGTATGGGGAAAAAATAGAGAATACAAATACATAAGTAGACCAGCAAGTTGATGCCTATGGATGACATTTGTATGAGTTGGTTTGTGGAGGAGCATCGCCAGATGATGTTCATCGGATGGGGAAGACGAGTCGAGCGGTTCAGAGGGTGAAGTTCAACAGCAGAGAGAGCCCCGTCATGTAATTCTAGTTACACATGATGTAATCTTAAACTCATCATGTGATGACATTTCCTTTCCTTTGTCTAGCCGTTCTTTGAACAAAGCAAATGCATCCTCATTGCAGGGAAGTCTCCGATTGCCTCATATGACATATCTTTCCATTAATTAATATTTATCTTTGACTAGATTGGAACCGTGCTTGGATATTAAAAAATATTTTATTATTTCTAAATTTGAGAGGAAAAAAATTGAGGATCTCAAGTTTAGGAGGGAAAAAAATTCTAAGAGCTGTTAGAAAAAAGAAAACAATACGGGGCTTATTATCAAATTTGTTATCCGATGAAATTGTTGATCAGTATTCAACTTTTATAGGTAAGATAAAAGTAGAAAATAGAAGATGGAAGTGAATTTTAATTAAAAATTTTTAAAATTGAAATATATAAAACTTTCTTAAATTTTGAGGTAATTGTATAGAATCTTTCACTTTTAATTTAAAACTAACATTCTAGTATTTTATTTTTTAACCACAAACTCTCTTACTATTATTTATTAGTTATTCATGTCATATTTTGAAAAAAGATATACAGCAGTTATTATTAACTTGTATCGAATACTACATACACAGTTACATTTCTTTTTCAGTATGACATAATAATTTCTATTAATACAATAGCTAAAAAGGAATAGCAGATAAGTCTGTAGTAAAAAAATAAAAAGTTAAATAGGTTAATTTTAAAATTTTAAAAATAAACTAAATTTTATACAATTTCCTCAAATTTTAGTAAGAGTTTATACATTTTAACTATTTTTAATATTTAATAATATAACAAAGATAATTTCCAATGAAGACGGCACCGCAGAAGATGCTTCCTCTGGTGCTTCGTGGCAGCTCCACCCACCTGGTCAAAGAATATTTGAATGGATGAACCTGAATAAATTTAAAAATCAATCAGTATCATCAGTATATATTAATAAATTTTGTAAGAGGACTTTGATTGGTTGACTCTTATTCAATTTCATTAATCAATTTACTTTGGTTTTAATTCAGTTTTCTTACGCAATTGATTCTCTCAACTTATTTTTATGTTATCTCTTCTATTTCTTTTTTATTTTCATCAATTCTTTTATCAATTCTAATTTCAAACGGGAGCATTTATTTCAACTATCTCTCCAACATCATTTACGCCGAGCCATATTTCCAATGGTTGTTTCAATAATCCTCCATTTGGTCCTCTCTGTTTTTTTTTCAATTTACTCCCTTCAAAAATTTTTAAGGTGTCCAAGATGATGCTGTTTGCACCAGTGTTTATTTTAAAACCATCATTAATTTTTTAGCCATCAACATTCTTTTTTTCCACATGTGATTTATTTTAAAAATTGTTTGGTAGGTTCTGTCATCATTGAGCAAGCTTTGTTTAGAAAATAATAGAATCAAGTCGAAGAGCTATGAAATCTTATTAAAGGTCACAATTGATTGATTTTACTATATCGAACGAAGAGCATAAGAACCTAATTGTGAAATAGAAGGTATGATTTTTGTTTTAATAATTGTTTCTTGCTCAATTTGCATGGATTGAAAAAACTGAGGCCTTCTAAATTTTTGTTTTATGTTGCTTCTTTTATTTTAAATTTAAAATCCTCTATTAAAATTTGAATATGAAAACTATCTAATAATATTCAATTATCAAAAATGTGAACTTGAAAAACCATATTTTCACTGTAACTTTGTTAGATTTGTCTTCATTTATATTATTACTCATAATCTTTCTTGTAAAGATAATCACTATAACTAACTCATTAAGGTTAATTATTCCATATTTCATTCGCACGTTCTCCCATCACTTAATTAATGAATATTTATGGTCAAGTGTGTAAAATATTAGTTTTAATATTTGACAATGAAAATTAAATCTCTATCATTTCAAATTTTGGAAAATATTAAATTTTAAATATTCAAATTCTCAATTATTTCATTAGAACTTGCAAAATTATTTTTTTAATACCAGTTTCAATGTTTGATAGTAAAAATTAAATCTCAATCACTTTGAATATTGAAAAAGAATAAATTTTAAATATTCAAATTCTCGATTATCTCATTGAAATTTGCAAAACTATTTTTTTAATATTTTACTATTGAATTGGTATATTTTTTATTTCAATCCCTCTAACTACTCCTACTATTAGAATTGATTTTCTAATCAAAAGTCTCTCATTTTAGTACTTCTTTAAAAATTGAATACATTCAAAATTAATTCTTCCAAAAGTTGTGTGTTAGTAGGTGGTTGAAAAAGAAACCTTCAACAAATCTTAATTTCTGTCAAGTAATTCATTTTACAAATATTAAGATAAAAAAGTTTTTTCTATCTTACTTTTCAAGTGAATGAGTAAACAAAGAAGAATATGGTCAAAGGAAAAACTTACAATTGTTATGTTTCGGCTTTCCAACTTTTTATCTTTGCAAAGATATAATTAATTTTTTGATAAAATTTTATTCATATATGGCATTTTATTTTGTAATTGATTTCACCCTATAAATGGGACCACCAACTCATGCCATATTATCGCTACAAGACCCCGCATTTTTCTTAGAGAATCTTTTAATTGTTTTAGGGCAACTAAAAAGAGATTCTTTGATTAGGAACAATTCAGTTAAGATGTAGGATATATATTTAGAAGTTTTCATAACTCAATCATATATGTTGTAATCATTAAATATTTGACATTTTTAAACTTTCTCTATAACTCACTATAAGCTCGAGAAACAAAGAGATGTGTGCGAATGAAATATTCAAAAAGAAAGAAAATGATTAAATTAAAAGCTCTAAAAAGATTTAACAATATTAATATTATCTATAATAATTATTTTAAATTTTTTAAATTTAACTCGTGCAACGCATGAAAAATTGTTTAATTAGAATTTGAATAGACGGTAGTCCAAATAAATGATTTTTTTATTGATAAAATGAGATTAACAATTCAACATTCACCTCCCACATACTTTCAATTCTTATCATTTGCATTCTCAAAGAAAGTTTTAATATTTTAATAATTATTTTTTAATTTTTTTTAAATTTATACAAAAAAGTATTTCATGTACCATTTTTAGAAAGAATGCCCAGCACCTCTGAGGATGCTTCCTCCGGTGCTTCTTTGCAAGCTCGACCTAGCTTCTTCATCACCTTTTTTTTCTCTTTCTTTCTGGATTCATTTTCTCAGACAGAGGACATATTTCTCCGTTATCATTCTTTAATCTCTACTCATTTCTCCCTAATCTGCAAGTTATTCTTCGCCACAAAGAGAAGCTGAAAGACGTGGATTCGTTGTTCTGTGACTGGGCAGGGTAGTGCAGAGAATCGCCATGGATTCAAATCAACAGAGGGCTGGTGCTCATCAGCCGCGTCCCCCGACGCAAACCTCCGATTCCTCCTCCATTCTCACTGTTTTTCTCCCATTCATCGCCATCACTGCCATGGTAACCCTTTCTCTTAATGTTGCATTTCCTTAACTGCAATGTATGTATATGAATGCGTGTTTATGTATTTGTATTCGGTTTTGTTCTTTGATTGTGTTCGTAGTCTCTGCTGGAATGCATATTTTCATTGCTTGAGTTTCAACTACATTGATTGCTCTAAGTCGGCTGAAGTACAATACTGCACGAAATCGCATTAGTGGAATCGTATAAATTATTTTCTTGATTTCGCTGAATTTATTTTGGTAATTTGGTTTGTGGTTCTTTCCTCCTCTTTTTCTTTCTTTTTATCTGTAATATTCTAAACTGATTATGCTGTTTTCTCAATTTATATCAATGTTTCCGCTGTAGCCTGAAATGTTTTTTAGACGCTAAAACTTTATTTATGAGCTGTTTTCTAAATTTTCATTGGGATACATTTCTTATGTGTCTCAGGTTTGAATCATGGAGTAAATTTTTCATCCTGTTCCATTTGTGGGTGGGGAAGGGGACTTTTCTTTGGTGCCCATGTTTCCATTGTTTAGATTGAGGAATGATAATTATCATTATCATTTATAGTTATTCTCTGTAACTGGCAAGAAAGAAGAAGAAGAACGCTGCAGTTATTTTTTCTCTTTACTATATTGTGAGGAAGGAGATCAGTTCAAATAATAATGTGATGGTATTAGCATTTTTAATTATCTGTGGCTTATTTATCAATATTGTCTGGGTTGAAAATTTCACCATGCTGTTATTAAAACAAATCTACATTTGGAACTATATTCAAGTTGATTATACTTGAAAGTCAAAATACGAAAGTGAAAACATGAGGAATTGTCTACAGGTATTGATCCCTTCATCACCATCATCCTTTAAAAATAGCTTTTCTGTTCTGCACCAAAATTTGATTTTTGGTTCATATAGGCTATGGGTCCAAACTCATTGACTTAAATAGAATTAATAAGAGTTGTTTAGGTTATTTAGACCTAATAGTAATGATTTTATAAGTTTTTAGTTATCAAGCCTTATTAATGTTTAAAAATAGGGCATTAAATATGAGTTGTGAGGGTGGTTGAGGCATTGATGACTCCATGTGAGATTTATAATAGTTAGTTGAGATTGGATAGAAGTTAATATATCTAATGGGTAAGCCTAAATATGAGAAATAAGGGTATTGGGTATTTTAAAAGTAGAAAATGAGAGTTAAAAGTGTGTATTTGACAATATTGATGAACTTAAACTTGATTAATTGTAGATTAATCATTCAGGAATCATATTTTGGCTTGAAAAGCAAGTTTGAAAGTATATATTGAGGGATAAACCTTTGACCTCTCAACGGGTTGAGGTAACTGGAACAAACTTATCTTGAATAGTTGTTTATTAATTGTATTATAATATGAAAATGAGTTTATTTGCTTGTATAATTGAGTTTGTGAATGTAGAAGCATCAACATATGATATTGCATTAACTTTGATGTGACTAAAATGTAGAGTTAGACTCAAATGATTTTCAAATTATGACATGTAATTGGATTGAGAAGTATGTAATGTGTGATGCGATGATTGCATAGTTGTATTGACATGTGAATATCATATGTGTGGTTAAAAGAGGACTTCAAATGTGTTATAGGATTAAAAGTTTAAGTTTAGAAGTTTTCTAACAATAATATGGATGCTCACTTAGGTAACATTATAGTGTGAGTCTAATGTGTTGTTATAGAATATATGAAATTGTAAAATGTGTGAGTATTGTTCATTACATGATTAGTTGATGAGAGTTTGCTTAAGGAGAGAAGTAGATAAAATTCATATGGTATATACAGCTGCCTTCTGGTGCATAAAAGCATGGCTTTATCTCACTATTTGTCAAGAGATTGTTTCATAAATCAAGGGATTAGAACCTAGCTATCTTCATCTATTTATCGAGGAGATTAGCTTATGATATACGACACCCCAAAGACTTAAGAATGGGAGAAACTATGGTTGAGAGTGAGTTCTATGATCTTTAACTTGGTCACATCTCACAATTAGTGAACTTGAGTAATCTAGTCACACAGATGAAACCCTATTTAATATTATAGCTTACAATTTTAGTCAGAAGACATAACAAGGGTATAAAGTGAAATTGATCATGTATAGGTGTTTATTTGATGTGTCACATGGTTGTCAAGTTTGTGACAAGTTATGATAAAGGTTGTGCCATTGTCACCAGGTTGATTATATAGTGGTAATGTGTATTGAGTTGATGAGTTGAGTCATTGTCACATGTCTGGATGTCTTATGGCAATGTACTCGATGATTTGAGATGAGGAATATGAATATATATCAAATTGTAAAAATATAACTTGTGTCATATGTAATTTGATATTTTAGGTAATCAACTCCATTTATGAGTGCTTACTTCAATTGATATGCAATGCATAGGGTAAGCATACCTGAATTATTGAGTGGCTAGACTCACCTTTTTCTTTCAATATTTTACAAGTTCTAGCTTTAGTGCAAAAAACAGAAAGACTCCTAAGGCTTAGAAATCTAATATTCCTTTTATATAGCCTTTTGACCTCATTTTATTTTGTGCAATAAATATTGTCAATTAGGACGCTTTTTGCATATACTTGCACTTTTGATATTTATGATTTTTGAAATGTATTTTCAGCCTTGAGTTGTTGTTTGTAAGTTATTCAAGTATTTAATAGGGCCAAAATACTAGTACAAATGTAGGTTATTGATTTGATTTTTAATGATGAACGTTGATGGTAAAGATGCAATACTAAAACTTCCCCCTTTGTTTTGGATATTAAAAGGGTTGAGGAGTGAAAATTTATTATGGTTGGAAATATGTGCATGTGATGCATTGTACATATAGTTCTAAGTCTATCGAGTGTGATCTAAGTATTAGAAATTGCTTTTGACGCGTGTGTGGAGTTTTGGACACTCCTAAATTGTAAAAAGTGAGAAAAATTGTAAAAATATGTTTGGATGTCTAACTTTCTTGTGTGATTTGATTTGAAAATAAAACATGTGTCATTAACTAGTTTATGAAAAAATCTTTTTATAGACATTTAAATCACCTTATTCAAATGTCGAATGGAGAATTGGAGCACGTTTAAAGTTGCCTTGAATTACTGTCAAGTAATAGTAATGGTGTTGTCAAAACTGTACAATATGCCACAATGCATGACACTTGCGTCACAGTGAGTGGCACATAGAAGAAGCCGCTGCAGTGCATGTGTACATGCTGCAGCGCACTGCTTTGTTTTTTAGAATTTATTATTTTTCAACTGATTTTGAACCTTTTCACTCCTCTAAGGTATCCCATGCTTTCAAAACATTATTTTACTCTGATTGAAAGTTTAATAAATGATTTTAATTTATTTCAACCCATGAAAACTTTGGATCCCATTTCTATAAATTATAAGCTTAGTGATCCTTATTAGGGTTAAACCCTCGATTACCTTAAATTTGATATTAATTGTGATTAGAGAAAGGAGATATTTCACATAAACTATTTTAAAACACCTAAACTTAATCATAACACTTTCTTGAAAAAGGGATATCAAGCGACCATAAAAAACATCATGTTACTCTTCCAAATAACAAAATAATGAAACATTGAAAAAAACATTGATTGAGGAAGTCGTTACTAGATCTACAAAAATGATCTCAATCAACTCGTTGATGTTAAGGGGCAAGAATAATGACCACCTGCCATCAAAAGATTGAGGAGCTACAACCATCGCAAAGCAATGCAAAGATGGAGAGAGGGGATAAGACAATGATGGCCATATCATACTTTATCATTGCAATTAAATCCATTTTGATTTTGAAATCTGATTTCATTTTGAAATTTAAAATTCAAAAGAGTTGAACTCATTTGATTGGTTGGAAAAAATAAAAAGAACTTAGATGCAAAACTATCTTACCTCAAAAATTAGCATACTCTACAATTTATTCACAAAATAAAATTAAGATTATTTTTTGAATAGATATTTGCATTTTAATCATTAATTTTAAATTTTTAAATATCAATCCAGTCTTATTAAAATTTATTTTTAAAAATAGTTATATTATTTAAAATCAATGGACTTGATTATTTTTAGTTCTTGCAATTTGAAAAAAATTAATAAAATTTATTTTTCAGGATTTTTGCATTATATTCACACACAAAGATAATCATTAAATTTATTTAAATTTAAATTTAGATCCAATTTTATTAATAATTATTTTAAAAAATATTGCTACAATTTAAAACTAATTAATGCATGCATTATGAGTTGACTATTTTTTGGACCTTGCAAATTGAGGGAGAAATCAATGAGGTGCATGGAGCTTTGATATTCTTGAAGTAATTATTAGATATTATTAAAAAAAATAATGAGTCAATCCTCCACATGTTATTATGGGAGAAAATGTGGATTTGATATGGTTTTATAATGCATTGACATGTGTCCTTTGGTATCCTAATTACATATATATATATATATATATATGTAGATTATTTTTCTTCTGACAGTGATTAGAATGAAATAAATAATTATAATGTTTTCTCTACATTTTTTATTCTCATCATTGTCAAAAGAAAAGTAATTACTAATTAAATTAAAGTAGTTATTAATATTTATTTTTATGTTATAGTATATTTTTATTCTTGTACTTTTTTTAAAAAGCGTTAGACATCTTGTACTAATAAGTAGGTATTTTTCTTTCTAAACCATATTCTAGATGAGCAAAAATCTCCCTCCATTAGTGATTAGTTAATGGAGAGTAATTTTTACCCCTCGAAGGAAAGTACAAAAATAAAAATGTACTTTAACCTTTGACAAAATTATCACTTTTTTTAAGTGAAATTAAACATAAAATACTCCCTAGTCATTAATATAAGATAAATTAATAATTTTTGCACTTATAAAAAATGTTATTTATAATCTTAAATTGTAAATGTGTGTGTGCATATAACTTTTCAATTTTATCTTTATTTGTAATTAATAACTGTAATAAATGATTATCTATGAATTCAAACAACAATAATTAAATAAGAGATAAACTTAAAAAAATATTTATTATTCTAGCTTTGCTTAATATTAAAGATCAAGAAAGTTTTCAAACTTCACCTTATATTGGAAATCCAAGTGAGCATGGCATGATGCAAAAGATCAGTCCGTGACGTTAAAATATATTAAAAACAAAATGAGGTTGAAAGGAAAAAAAAAACACAGGCTTGCCAAAATTGGGCCGACTGTGTTTTTTGGCGAGCTAATTTACTTTCTTTCGAACAAGAGGAAAGAGAACTGATCCAGCTTTAATCAGAGGAATCGCAAGTAATTTATTTTTAAAAATAAAAATATAAATTTTTAAAAAATTCTTAATTTAATATTTCATTTATGAAAGAATATTGAAGAGAGAATATAATAACAAGGAAATTAGAAAAGTATCATTAATAAAACTTTATTTTGAATCTAAATGTCTTATATTTTGATGTGCAAAATCTCTTCAAAAGTATTTCGGATGGATGGAGTACTATAATTTCATAATTTTGCAACTATTGAAATAAAAATGTGTTAATTTATAAATAAAAAAAACTGTCAAATATATCACAACTTTAAATAATTTAATTTAATAATCTTATATTTTTATTTGCAACTTTTAAACCACAAATTTGCTAATATGATTTGTTAATTTTATAAAGGAAAATAATTTTCAAGTAATGATATATATGTATTTTGGCCAAAAAAGTAATGATACATTTAATAAGTTTTCTTACTCACAAGTATCTTTTTTTAGAGCTGCAAATTATGACATGAGAGTAACAAGCTTTTAGACCAATTTACTAAAGAATTTTTTATCCTTACTTGAATATCCATCTTTTTGTTCTCATTTAAATTGATTCAATCTTTCAATCCTTTATATCATCCTCTGACTTGATTTCTTCCAGTACAAAATAAAAATATAATTAATGTTTTGGGCAAAGATTAGAGAGTGAAAAATATCAAAAGAAATAAAAAAAGTAGAAAGACTTGAAGCCATAAGAGGAGGAAAACAAATAAGGACTGTGTATAAAATCACCAATTTTATAAATTATTAGGAAAAACATTACTTTTAATTCCTACACCCTACTTGAATTTTTATTTAAGGCCCTGCACTTTTGTTGATGTTTCATGTATTTATATTTTTATTCATTTGCAATGATGGTAACTATATTTTTAAAGGAATGTTAACGTGGTACAAATGATATTCATAAATTATATTGTTGACTTGTTAACACATTTAATTTGTGCTCATATATCAAACAAATGTTAAATGAATTTTTAATAAGCAAAAATCAAAAAAGCCTATATTAAATGAAATAAAAAGACTAACTTGAACTCTTTAAACCATAAGCAAAACACGCAAATTAAAGGGCACAAAAACCCCACTACAATCCAGACCCAGAGTTGAGAGCAAATGGATGGGATTTCCTTCTAGTTGTTGGGTTAAGTCTCATTTTAAAAAATATTGCAAATGCGATGCACTCACCAGTGATATTTTAGAGTCATTCAAGGAAGAATTGTTGGAGGCAAGAGAACTTTCAATTGTCAACATAATTGATTGGATCCCAATACACATCTTGGCTCGGCACATTTTTAGTGATGTGGAATCCATGTAGTTTTGAAAGGATGACATAAGTAAACTCTAACTCTATTAGTCCACATCATTGCCACATATGATAAGTTATAAATAATTAAATGATTTTTAAAAATATAGGGACTAGATTATAACCAGTTAAATCATGAAATTGAATTGCATTTAGTTAAACTTAAAATATTGAGTTATAATTGAGTTAAAATTTTAAAAATTAAATGATTAATTTTTCCTAATCATTAATGGGGAAATATATGCTTTGGTCTTTTAATTTAGAGCTGCAGTCAACACTGACCAAACTAAAATTGGTTTTAGGATTGTGAACAACGTTGATGAAGACCGAGATGATGTGTTGCTAATGTGATAATGATATTTAGTAATAATAATAATGATAACTTTGATTAAGATTGACCACAGTTCCAAGAAACGGTTCCTCAACCAAAAACTATAACAACCTTGATCCAAATTGACTGTAACTTTATGAGAAAAAACTATGTTTTCCCACTCAAAACTATGTTTTCCCAGTCAATCATTACTCGCACGCTGATCCTTTTTATAAGATTCCATTACAACAACTCTCATGAAGTTAAGAAAATTAATTTTAAGTAACTCAATGACAAAAATTTTTAACAACTTCTCAAAGCAACTCTTTGATTGTTAAAGTTGATTGGAAGGAAGAGATATGCGAAGACAATGAAAAAGCCAAGAGTGAATGACGCAAAGGTTCTTCGAAGATTTGAGATAAATGTTCCATTAAAATTTTGTTAAAGAGTCTTACAGATAAGATTTAAGGGAGCAATAATTATAACTTTCATTTCTTGTTGATGTAGTTGTTTAGGCCTAAAACGTCACAGTTAAATATAGCCCAAAATAACAGTAAATAAAGCATAAGGCCCAGATAAACAAGGAGTCAAGCCTAATAAATTGTCCATTGAAGCAACACTCGGTCCATCAGAATGAAACCCTCTTGACTAAATAAGTGTTGAGTTGTGGAAGGGACGTAACCTGTAAAACTGAAATGATTAAACCAGAAGATTGTTATCTAGACGAGAGACCATTAATTGATGTGCCTTGAATTGGCAGAAAGCATCCAATCTCCTCATTTGGGCGGTCATAACAACATTAGAGGAGCATTATAAATATAGATCAGCTAAAGAAAGAAGACATGAACAACAAACATAAACACTAAAGCTTCATCACACCAATTATCCTTTACATTACTTTGCACATAGAGTTGTAGCTATTCTCCTTATCCACTTTCTCGTACTTTTGAAACTATGTAAACTTGCTTCATTAATCGTATTACTTTTCTTCTAATGTCTGCCACATATTTTGCATTTAAGTAATCCTTGGCAAGGAAGTTTGGGAATCTCTGTTCATGTTGAGATCCTACATCTTGGCATACTTAGAATTATATTGTCACAAACAGTTTTTTTTTTTTTTGGTCCTCCCTAGTTAATAGTTGTCGTGCTTGATAAATTTAAACCTTTATTTGTATGGGGAAAAAATAGAGAATACAAATACATAAGTAGACCAGCAAGTTGATGCCTATGGATGACATTTGTATGAGTTGGGTTGTGGAGGAGCATCGCCAGATGATGTTCATCGGATGGGGAAGACGAGTCGAGCGGTTCAGAGGGTGAAGTTCAACAGCAGAGAGAGCCCCCGTCATGTAATTCTAGTTACACATGATGTAATCTTAAACTCATCATGTGATGACATTTCCTTCCTTTGTCTAGCCGTTCTTTGAACAAAGCAAATGCATCCTCATTGCAGGGAAGTCTCCGATTGCCTCATATGACATATCTTTCCATTAATTAATATTATCTTTGACTAGATTGGAACCGTGCTTGGATATTAAAAAATATTTTATTATTTCTAAATTTGAGAGGAAAAAAATTGAGGATCTCAAGTTTAGGAGGGAAAAAAATTCTAAGAGCTGTTAGAAAAAAGAAAACAATACGGGGCTTATTATCAAATTTGTTATCCGATGAAATTGCTGATCAGTATTCAACTTTTATAGTAAAGATAAAAGTAGAAATAGAAGATGGAAGTGAATTTTAATTAAAAATTTTTAAAATTGAAATATATAAAACTTTCTTAAATTTTGAGGTAATTGTATAGAATCTTTACTTTTAATTTAAAACTAACATTTTAGTATTTTATTTTTTAACCACAAACTCTCTTACTATTATTTATTAGTTATTCATGTCATATTTTGAAAAAAGATATATAGCAGTTATTTATTACTTGTATCGAATACTACATACACAGTTACATTTCTTTTTCAGTATGACATAATAATTTCTCTATTAATACAATAGCTAAAAAGGAATAGCAGATAAGTCTGTAGTAAAAAATAAAAGGTAAATAGGTTAATTTTAAAATTTTAAAAATAAACTAAATTTTATAGCAATTACCTCAAATTTAGTAAGAGTTTATACATTTTAACTATTTTTAATATTTAATAATATAACAAAGATAATTTCCAATGAAGACGGCACCGCAGAAGTGCTTCCTCTGGTGCTTCGTGGGCAGCTCCACCCCCCTGGTCAAAGAATATTTGAATGGATGAACCTGAATAAATTTAAAAAATCAATCAGTATCATCAGTATATATTAATAATTAATTCTTTAGCCATCAACATTCTTTTTTTCCACATGTGATTTATTTTAAAAATTGTTTGGTAGGTTCTGTTATCATGTTCTCTCAACTTATTTTTACGTTATTTCTTCTATTCTTTTTTATTTCATCAATTCTTTTATCAATTCTCATTCAAAACGGGAGCATTTATTTCAACTCTCTCTCCAAACGTCATTTACGCAAAGCCATATTTTCAATGGTTGTTTCAATAATCCTCCATTTGATCCTCTCTGTTTTTTTTTTTAATTTACTCCCTTCAAAAATTTTTAGGGGTCCAAGATGATGCTGTTTGCACCAGTGTTTATTTTAAAACCATCATTAATTCTTTAGCATCAACATTCTTTTTTTCCACATGTGTTTTATTTTAAAAATTGTTTGGTAGGTTCTGTTATCATTGAGCGAGCTTTGTTTGATCAGTTTAGAAAATAATGGAATCAAGTCGAAGAGCTATGAAATCTTATTAGAGGTCACAATGATTGATTTTACTATATCGAATGAAGAGCATAAGACCTAATTGTGAAATAGAAGGTATGATTTTTGTTTTAATAATTGTTTCTTGCTCAATTTGCATGGATTGAAAAAACTGAGGCCTTCCAAATTTTGTTTTATGTTGCTTCTTTCATTTTAAATTTAAAATCCTCTATTAAAATCTGAATATGAAAACTATTTAATAATATTCAATTATCAAAAATGTGAACTTGAAAAACCATATTCACTGTAACTTTGTTAGATTTGTCTTCGTTTATATTATTACTCATAATCTTTCTTGCAAAGATAATCACTATAACTAACTCATTAAGGTTAATTATTCCATATTTCATTCGCAGGTTCTCCCATCACTTAATTAATGAATATTTATGGTCAAGTGTGTAAAATATTAGTTTTAATATTTGACAATGAAAATTAAATCTCTATCATTTAAATTTTGGAAAATTATAAATTTAAATATTCAAATTCTCAATTATTTCATTAGAACTTGCAAAATCATTTTTTTAATACCAGTTTCAATGTTTGATAGTAAAAATTAAATCTCAATCACTTTGAATATTGAAAAAGAATAAATTTTAAATATTCAAATTCTCGATTATCTCATTGAAATTTGCAAAACTATTTTTTTAATATTTTACTATTGAATTGGTATATTTTTTTATTTCAATCCCTCTAACTACTCCTACTATTAGAATTGATTTTCTAATCAAAAGTCTCTCATTTTAGTACTTCTTTAAAAATTGAATACATTCAAATTAATTCTTTCAAAAGTTGTGTGTTAGTAGGTGGTTGAAAAAGAAACCTTCAACAAATCTTAATTTCTGTCAAGTAATTCATTTTACAAATATCAAGATAAAAAAGTTTTTTCTATCTTACTTTTCAAGTGAATGAGTAAACAAAGAAGAATATGGTCAAAGGAAAAACTTACAATTGTTATGTTTCGGCTTTCCAACTTTTTATCTTTGCAAAGATATAATTAATTTTTTGATAAAATTTTATTCATATATGGCATTTTATTTTGTAATTGATTTCACCCCATAAATGGGACCACCAACTCATGCCATATTATCGCTTCAAATAGAACCCCACATTTTTCTTAGAGAATCTTTAATTGTTTTAGGGCAACTAAAAAGAGATTCTTTGATTAGGAACAATTCAGTTAAGATGTAGGATATATATTCAGAAGTTTTCACAACTCAATCATATATGCTGTAATCATTAAATATTTGACATTTTTAAACTTTCTCTATAACTCACTATAAGTTCGAGAAACAAAGAGATGTGTGCGAATGAAATATTTAAAAAGAAAGAAAATGATTAAATTAAAAGCTCTAAAAAGATTTAACAATATTAATATTATCTATAATAATTATTTTAAATTTTTTAAATTTAACTCGTGCAACGCATGAAAAATTGTTTAATTAGAATTTGAATAGACGGTAGTCCAAATAAATGATTTTTTTATTGATAAAATGAGATTAACAATTCAACATTCACCTCCCACATACTTTCAATTCTTATCATTTGCATTCTCAAAGAAAGTTTTAATATTTTAATAATTATTTTTTTAATTTTTTTAAATTTATACAAAAAAGTATTTCATGTACCATTTTTAGAAAGAATGCCCAGCACCTCTGAGGATGCTTCCTCCGGTGCTTCTTTGCAAGCTCGACCTAGCTTCTTCATCACCTTTTTTTTCTCTTTCTTTCTGGATTCATTTTCTCAGACAGAGGACATATTTCTTCGTTATCATTCTTTAATCTCTACTCATTTCTCCCTAATCTGCAAGTTATTCTTCGCCACAAAGAGAAGCTGAAAGACGTGGATTCGTTGTTCTGTGACTGGGCAGGGTAGTGCAGAGAATCGCCATGGATTCAAATCAACAGAGGGCTGGTGCTCATCAGCCGCGTCCCCCGACGCAAACCTCCGATTCCTCCTCCATTCTCACTGTTTTTCTCCCATTCATCGCCATCACTGCCATGGTAACCCTTTCTCTTAATGTTGCATTTCCTTAACTGCAATGTATGTATATGAATGCGTGTTTATGTATTTGTATTCGGTTTTGTTCTTTGATTGTGTTCGTAGTCTCTGCTGGAATGCATATTTTCATTGCTTGAGTTTCAACTACATTGATTGCTCTAAGTCGGCTGAAGTACAATACTGCACGAAATCGCATTAGTGGAATCGTATAAATTATTTTCTTGATTTCGCTGAATTTATTTTGGTAATTTGGTTTGTGGTTTTTCCTCCTCTTTTTCTTTCTTTTTATCTGTAATATTCTAAACTGATTATGCTGTTTTCCCTCAATTTATATCAATGTTTCCGCTGTAGCCTGAAATGTTTTTTAGACGCTAAAAACTTTATTTATGAGCTGTTTTTCTAAAGTTTCATTGGGATACATTTCTTATGTGTCTCAGTTTGAATCATGGAGTAAATTTTTCATCCTGTTCCATTTGTGGGTGGGGAGGGGACTTTTCTTTGGTGTCCATGTTCCATTGTTAGATTGAGGAATGATAATTATCATTATCATTTATAGTTATTCTCTGTAACTGGCAAGAAAGAAGAGAAGAACGCTGCAGTTATTTTTTCTCTTTACTATATTGTGAGGAAGGAGATCAGTTCAATAATAATGTGATGTATTAGCATTTTTAATTATCTGTGGCTTATTTATCAATATTGTCTGGGTTGAAAATTTCACCACCTGCGTTATTAAAACAAATCTACATTTGGAACTATATTCAAGTTGATTATACTTGAAAGTCAAAATACGAAAGTGAAAACATGAGGAATTGTCTACAGGTATTGATCCCTTCATCACCATCATCCTTAAAAATAGCTTTTTGTTCTGCACCAAGTCCCAGAAGGCCATGTCGGGGTATATTGGAGAGGAGGTGCTCTTCTGAAAGCAATTACAGAGCCAGGTGATTGTTTGCCTCTAGATTTGTTGTTGTTATTGTTTTTTCTTTAGCACCCACTTTCCCAAAGGTTTGCTTCATGTTCTTGGTGCTAAATGTTCTAGGCTTTCATCTAAAGATGCCTTTCCTAACACAGTATGAGCCTGTTCAAGTGACACTTCAGACAGATATGGTAATTTGTTTCGAGCAGTTTCTGGAATTGTGGTTTCACTTGGCAGTTGGCACACTAAGTTAACTTATTGATACAATTGCAGGTGACAGATATACCATGTGGTACTAAAGGAGGTGTCATGATCAATTTTGAGAAGATAGAAGTAAATATCAAATATCCGTCTCTTTAATAACATAGTTTATTCACAAGTGATCTGATTTTTCACATCTTTAAATTTAAATTTAATGATTTTTACTGTCACCGTTATTGTTCTTTTAAGGTTGTAAACCGACTTCATAAGGAACATGTCTATGAGACATTGCTCAACTACGGGGTGCATTATGACAAGACATGGATATATGACAAGATTCATCATGAGATTAATCAGTTTTGCAGTTCTCATAGTCTTCAACAGGTCTATATTGATGTTTTGATCAGGTAAAGTTTTTTTTTTTGTTTGTTTGTTGATAACCTGATCTGGTAAAAGTTGATGCTTCATTTTTTTTTATTTGCCATAATAGATTGTGGTAGTCATTTCCATTTATGCATGTTTATGCCTGTGGTAAAGTGGGAATAACCTGAACGCTGTAAAGTGGGGAATAACCTGAACGCTGTAATTTTCAAGCAATGTGACATGCTGATTTGATGAACATTTGGGGATTGAGTCACTCAATTCTACTCTCGTCCCCTCAGAGTTGATGAAAGTCTTAAATTTTGTTGCTATTATAGAACATATGATGACCTGTTTTGGCATTTTAGATATGTGACTGATGCATGACACACTCACGCAATTGCACAGATTGAACAGTGGTAAAAATGGGGTGAGGTATTAGAAACAGGGAAGGAGGAGTTAGTGAGAAAGAAGAGAAGTTGACGGGGAGAGAAAAACAGAACGTAGGAGCTGGAGGGGGAACTATCAGAATATCATCAGAGTAATTCATTCATCGAAACAAGTTGCCTTGGATGTGTGCTGCCTATGATCTATTTATAGAGCAATGTTTCCTTCACATGAAGGAAGCATAACCAGCCCACTTGCAAGGTTTCCTACTCGTCAAGGAAACATAGAGCAAAAGAAAAAACATTAAAATAACAACCAGCTAAACTTACAATTTTCTAATATAATTAAAACACTGAAGCAACACAAAAGCAAATTCATTTCTTTCTAGAGTAAAATTTCCCATATTTCCTCTCAGGGACTCATTAAGTATTATTTGTGGTCCAGTTTTTTCTTTCTATTATGATGACATACTAATTTGTATGATTATGATGGCAACACAACCACTTTGGCTCGCTCAGATTGATGAAAAGATGAAGGATGCTCTTCAAGTTGATTGCACTCGTTATGCTCCAGGAATTGAAATTATCAGTGTCCGTGTCACAAAACCAACTATTCCAGATAGCATCAGGCGCAACTTTCAACAAATGGAAGAGGAGCGCACTAAGGTAGTTTTTTGATAGGGAATCATGCCAGTTTCTTGTGATTGTTGTGGAGCTGTGCAGGTGCAAGGTCTGGGTCCCATGTATCCCCTCATTCATGTGCGCACGTGTTTTTTCTTGTCTTGTTTTCTGGTCTCGATTGAGGGACCTATGCTGTCATGTATCCTGTTGGCTCCTGTGCTTCTGGCTGGTTTTCTTTCTTACTTTATTTTGACCACACGTTTATAAATTTTTGTTGAACACACATTCTTTGGCTGTCTTGGATAGGTCTTGATTGCTATTGAAAGACAGAAAGTGGCTGAGAAGGAGGCAGAGACTTCGAAGAAGATGGCTATTAGTGAGGCTGAGAAAAATGCCAATGTTAGCAAGATCCTTTATGGAGCAGAAATTGTTGGAAAAGGATGGTTCTAGGCGCCAGCAAGAAATTGAGAACCAAATGTACCTCGCACGTGAAAAGAGCCTGGCAGATGCGGATTTCTACCGGTGAGTTTTGTCATTCACTCGAAAGAAAGTTTGCTAATACGGCGTACTGGCATAGTAATTTATCCTCCTAGGACAGCGAAATGATTAATGGCATTGACATTCGTTTCTCAATTTCAATTTCTAGTGTAACAAAAGAGGCTGAAGCAAACAGGTTGAAGCTTACCCCAGAATTTCTCGATCTTAAATTCATCGAGGCCATTGCTGGTAATACAAAGATATTCTTTGGGGATAAGGTATTCCTCTCCTTTCCTTGTCTCTCTGGCTTATTTCAATGTCCGCCCTTGTGCATATGCTTGACCCTGTAGTTTCTCTTTCCAGCTGCCAAATATGATTTTTGATCAGAGGCTGCTTGGAAATTTCTTGCAAAACGTGTCTAGAGAGTCATTTGCAGAAAAGAAGGCAGATGCTTGAATCATAAGTTGCATTGCATTACTGGGCCATTTTTGGTAAGCTGGATAAGGCCTAATGGGATATATAAACAAGTGGTAAAATTTAGTATATGATATTTGGTTTGTTATTGTATGTAACTAGTGTTCATTCTCGTGCGGTGCATCGAAAGTTATGTTTGTCCCTGCTCAAATAGCAATTTAAAATTTAATTTTGATACGAGTATATGGTTGTTCAATTTGAAATGTTTTGGGGGAAAAATAACATAAAAAATATTGTAAAATATAGGGGATAATGAAAATTTTAGTCTTTCAAGTTGTCTCAATTATTAATTTGATGATTTGATCCATTAAATCTAATTTTTATCAATTTAATTTTTATATTTTTTTAAATTAATATGTGAGTCCTTTAAGTTTTAAAATATAAATTGACTTTCAAAATAATCTAATGTGTAAAATTGTTAATGATTTGGCATATATGTATATTAAATGAGAACAAATTAACCCTCAAATGAGTTTAATTTTTATAAATATAATTCATTACAATATGTTTTGTTCTCTTGTTTGTTTTTCAAAAAATTTTAGAGTTTTTTTTCCTACTTAATATTACTCATTTTATTAATTTACTCATCAATATTCTATTATTCAAGTTAGCAACTTTTAATAGTGTAATCTCTTTTTAAAACCGTAAGGAACAAATTGATAATCAAACTAAACTTGATGACTAATTGATATAAATTAAATTTGAGAGATCAAATTAGTAATTGAATAAATTTGAAGGATTAAAAATTACATTATCTCTAAAATATGATGTAATTAATTCAATTCATCAAATGAAAAACTCCAAAATGAAATCAAAAAAGGCAAATCGTACAAAATGTTGAATTATAAGCTCTGGGCATTTAAATTAAAAATTGGATATAGTTGATTGTATTTTTTAAAAATTATTTTATAAATAATTAACTGATTTAGAGATTGAGATTTACTAGAAAGAAATATTATTAAAAATAAAAAAATAAAATCCTGAAATGAAGATTCTTTTTGGGTCAATTTACTGTTGATTTCCATAAAAAAAAGTAACCAAAATGATTGAGGTTAATTCTTAAAATGAAATATAAGAACGTTGGAGTCATATGTGGGAGAAAGAGAGTTAGGTCTCAAAATATTGAATTATTATCAACTAAGTTCCCAACAAATTTCTTTTGAAAAATAAGTTGATCAATTTAAATTATTGTAAATTCATGAGTTTTAACTGTAAATAAATATTTAAATATTAAATATAACTTTTAAATTGTAATAGAATTTTTTATTTGTAATTGCTTGAATTAATATTTATAAGTCATTTTGAAAAAACATTTATCAAGGACTTAGCTATTATTAATTGATTCTTTTGGGACCTAACTATATTCTTTATGTTTTAGGAAGAATTTCAATTAAGGATCATGGATGAGACTTACTCTTTCTATATTTTAGGTGATATGATAGTAAAAGATACCTGCCTTTTTGTTTTTTGGGAGCGCTTGCAAAACCTCCCTGTTTGGGCGCTTCTTTGGATGCTTGTGCAAGCATAGGAGCGTTTTTATCTACAAACATACAAATAAAATTGAGAATAAAGGTCAAGTGTTAAAGTTTTATTTAAATAAAGGTTTAAATTTTAAAAATTAATTTTTTTAAAGTAATCGTACTTGAGAGTTTAACTCTAATAAAATTTGTTAAAAAGGGCTTGGGCTTGGACGGTCTTTCAAGCCCAAATAAATTTAGTTATCTTATATATACATACATACATATATTTGACTAAAAATGAGATAATTTGATTAATATTTATTGTAAGTGATGAGGAAGAAGTTGTAGAGATAATTAACATTAAATCTGCACTTCTATCTTTAACAGGTAAACCTACATTTAAAGGATCTAATATTTTATATTTAAATGATGATGAGGAGGATTTCAATTTATATTAATGAAGATTTTAATATTCATCTTAAATTTAAAATTGTAAATCTTTGTCAAATTTATGTTAAATTTTATGTGAGACTTTAATTTATTTTATATTAAATTTAAAATATTTTGTTTAAATTAAAATAGATTTTTGCAAGAAAGAGAGCTTAAGGGCCAGGCCTTGAGTCCTATAAATAAAGGTCGGGTCTCAAAAATAAGTTAATTTTAAATAATCAAATTTTAAGATTTAAGTCTTTAAGGACTGATCTCTAAAAACTAAGTCACCCTAATTCCCTATTTATGTATAAACGTAAATGTTTGAAGTGCATTTTTTCAATTGAAGCTTCACTGTTCGCTTGTCTTGTATAAATGTGTCAAATTATTTATCGTGGACTTTAAATTTTAAACTAATGGGAAATATTATTTTGAAATTAAACAATGGAGTTGTATATATGAGAATATTTAGTTTTAATAAGATAAATTTAATTCAAAACAATGTTTTGAAAATTGGATTAGCCAGTTTGACTATTTTAACTGGGAAACAATATACTGTTCGCATATTCCGTCGAGTATTTAACAAAAAGTAAAAAACCATTCAAACCAAGAACATGGTGAATTGTTAGAATATGTTGGGATAGTTATTTTTTTAATTAAATTATATTTTAAAGCTATATTATCTTATCTTACAATATAAAGCATTAAAAATAGATATTGGTAACTACTTGTAAAAAAAATTAATTGAAACCTTAATATTTTAAAAATCATATATCATTCTAATTATACTCATTAAATGTTTTGTATAGATGTCTTAATAGTGATGGTTAAATTTTAATAAATATTTTCTTAAAAAAGAAATAATAAATAATGTAATGATATAGTTGAAAAAATTAAATGTAATAAATGGGGTATTGTTTTGTTTTATTTAATAGAATTCGTGGAATGTTTATTTTTGGCCAAAAGAATTCATTGAATGTTAACGTTCTGGCTTCTCTTCATTTTTTTTTTTATTATTTCCTCTTACTTTCCGTCTTAATTATTAGATTCATTGTTTTTAAAACCGGACCGGACCGGCCGGTCCGACCGGTGAACCGGTGACCGGCCATGTGTCCGGTCCGTTTTTCTTTTTTTTTTTTGTTTCAGTTAACCCGGGTGACCCGAGATTAACCCGGATTAACCCGCCCAACCTCGGTTCAGGCGGGTTGGGCGGATTGATTGAAATTTTAAAAAAAAATTAATAATAATTAATTAAGATATATATTTATTTTTAACATGATAATAATTAATGATAGGTCAATATGAGTCATAGGGTAAAAACAATATACTTATGTCAGATAAGGGGATGAAAGAAGTAAAAAAAAATCAAAAAGTATAAATATATATTATATTATATTATGTTTTAATTTGAATTATTTAATTAAATAATTTTAAATATATCACTTTCATTTATTATCTTTTATTTAAAATAAATTTTATTTCTATTATTTTAACTCATTGAAATTTTTTATCATTTAGTTAACCTTATTTTAAAAAAATATAGAAATGTTTTATACTTTATTATTGTTAGATTATTGTTATATGTTATATGAGATATTAAAACTTGGATATGTATGAACGTATGAGAATTAATACATTTTTTATTTAAATTTATTATTTTATTATTTGACTCCGGTTTGACCCCCTTTACTCCTGAGTTTGGCCGTTACCGATTACCTTGATTAGATTCATTTTTATATGATTGAGATTTAACGTTTTAAAAAATTAATTATTTAAAAATCATTTAAAAACGAGTCCAATCGTTGAGATTGAGAGCGCAGAGGAAAAGAAGAGATGGGGAGATGGAGAGAAGCCAGGTACACGGGTCCCCATGAGATGTATCAGTTCTTCTCGACTCCATGCGAGTTCTCAAGATGCAGCTACCATGCGATTCACTTCAAGCTGTGTTTCCGCCATCGATCACTATTATCTGCTACACCAATGTGCGTGTGCTGCTGAACTTGAGATGCCTACTTGCCTACGGTACAGGTGGCGTGGCTGGACACGATTGATTTGATGGTGATATGAGCAAAAGACGCTAAGGTCCTTTTCATGGGAATCTATTACTGCCGATTACTCCAACTTAGGTTTCATGTGGTTCTTCCATTTTCCTGCTGACAGCTTTGCTCATCCTTCAATCCTTCGACAAAAGCACAAGATAAATTACACTCCAGGAGAGACACATCGCGAAAGATCATACACGGATTTAAAAATATTTAAGAGAATGTGCGAGAGTCCCCTCCATGGCAAGTCGCAATCTCATAGCTCCATGCCCCCACTTCTGCAGAGTCAGGTGATGCACGGGCTTTTTTTTGATATGATTTTATCATACAATAATAGTTGTTTTATTTGTTACACTTCTATTAATTTTTCTTCTAGTTCGGATAGACAAAAATACCAGATAAATCACGCCGTTGAAGAGATGTTCATGGTGAAAAATATTAGGCACATTTAGAAATATCAATAGAATGTGCGAGAATCACTTCCATAGGAATAGTTGTCTCCAACGAAAAGAAACCCACCAAGACATCTATCTTAATGTAAATGGTCGTGATTATAAATCTTGAACCATCTTCGTATTGCCTGCATTCAACTTCGAAGTTGTGTTGTCTTCTTTTCAAAAAAATATCCCATTACCAACACGAACTGTTGGGGAATTCTGGCGTCTGTTTCTGGGAAAGTTTGACGCTTTGTACTACGTGCGCTGTCCATTTTGTATTTGTACGGTGTTTAATTAATGATGGCCCACTATTTTATTTTTTATGGCGTGCTCGTGGAAGCAAACTAAGTTGAATTTTCTTATTTTCTATCGTTGGTTTCGTCTCCAAATTGCTACTCATTTTAACACATGAGCATATACTTTCTTCTTCTGTTATTTTCGCTTGATAATCAATGGATTCTGAGATGGCAGGGGTTTCTCCAACTTCAACTTTCAGTTTCTCCCTTCGTGTAAGTGTCCTCGTGTTAAGCTGAGTAACTTGTAATCAGAACTTCTGTCTGTCTAAATTCTAAACTATCTCATCGATCCGTTATTTCTCCTACTTTTTTTCTATTAAAAAACCTAATTTTTATTCTGTTCTGGACTTCCTTTTGGTTTCAAGTGCCTACCCTTTTGAACGGATTAGTGAACGTCTTTCGCTTCTGTGACTTGTAATGGACGATTTCGGAGATAATGGGAAACTTTTGCAGATGATGATCATTATTTCTGTTCTCCCCCCACCCCCAATCATTTATCTTTGCAAGGTTGATTTGATTTATAGACAGGTCTCGTATTTGTGACAGCTTCGTCTTCGTGGATATTAATTTCAACATTTAGTTGAGGATTTCTATCTTTATTTTAGCCTTTCATTTCCGCAAATTTCTCCCTTAGACTATACATGTGGATTCTTGATCGATGGGGCCTTATTAACTTTCATGCATTTTCTGGCAAAAAAAAAATAAAAAATAAAAAATAAAGAAAGAAAGAAAGAAAGAAATAATTGTAATATTAAGAATCTTCATGTATCCTGCTAATAGCTTGTCATTTTTATATTTGGCGTTAGTGGGACCTAATGGAATTTTCTTCCAGGATTTCTCTGATTCTTTCTTCTTGATTGCCTCACAATCGGAAAGGGTTTTGAGTTCTGGGCTGGAAATGTACATGGTGGAGAGCAAGGTTGGAGCCATACTGTGTATGCTGTTGGCCCTTTTCTTCTTGGGGACATGGCCTGCTATTATGACTCTTTTAGAAAGGCGAGGTCGTCTTCCTCAGCACACTTACCTTGACTACTCAATCACCAATCTCTTGGCTGCTGTACTCATTGCTTTCACTTTTGGTGAGATGGGCAAGAGCACCCCTGATAACCCAAATTTCATTGATCAACTTTATCAGGTGGACATTCTTTGCATTCAAGGTAGTATCATGTAGAAACATTACAGTAGTTACATAGGCTGTTTTGGTTTCAAGGCAAGACGAGTCACAATTGGATGACGCTTATCATACTTGAATAGTTGTTATAATTATGCTTGCATGTAGATTATGGTTACGTGGATCTTTATGTATGGTGTTTGAAATCAAGAAAAAGCTTACTTAGTTTACTGGTAATGAACTTAAATAAATAAAACTTATGTGTTTTATTGATAGTTAACTTCTTAAACCTTTCAATATCCTAAAACTGATGCTAATGTTCTTCTAGTCTTATGCACTTAGTTTACTATGAACTGTCCTCTGCGACTACATTGCATATCATTGCTCACAATTGGCTTATGATTTACAAAGCTGTTATGTGACAGGATAACTGGCCCTCTGTTCTGTTTGCTATGGCGGGTGGTGTAGTACTTAGCATTGGGAATTTGTCCGCGCAATATGCTTGGGCGTTGGTCGGTTTATCAGTTGTGGAAGTGGTATCATCAAGCATAAATGTTGTCATAGGTATTGCGCCCTCATACCCCCTCAAGAAGAATAGAGATAAGATAGAAAGGAAAGGAATCACTTGGCTCATGGGTATTGTGGGCTCAAATAGTGAGCTAATTCCGAGGCCTAATGTTTGTGCCAGCAGGCTTAAATTTAAGCCCGTTCTACTGGCCAATAAGTTCAACGTGAGCTTGAGCTATTACTGGTTTTACGGCAGGCTTAGGTTCAGTACTTCAAGTTTGTGAGGCTTGAGGCTAGTCCTCCATGAAGAAGTATGCATGTAAGATTGTGAGTGTGCACGAGATATGCGTTCAATGGAGGTTTTTGAACCTCTAAATATATGTAGCTTGCTCAAGTTCTGAATTTCACTGCACTGTCTGTGTCAACTGTAACAGGCACAACTTTGAATTACTTCTTGGATGACAGAATCAATAGAGCTCAGATTCTTTTCCCAGGAGTTGGTTGCTTTCTCATTGCAGTTTGTCTTGGTTCAGCTGTGCATTCATCTAACATTGCGGATGATGAAGCCAAGCTCAGCAATTTGTCCAACAATCACAAAGATGGAACTATGTATGTGTTTGTTCACATCTGCACGGGAAGGCTACTAAGTATAGGCTCAAAGATTCTATAATTTATGCTGCTAAATGAATCAGTATATCCAATTGTCGCTTTTAATCTTCTTCACTTGTTTTTGTTCTCATGCCTTCTTTCATTCTAAGAATAAAATAAAAAAGGAAAAAAGATGAAGTTCTCTGTTTTACTTTGTCTGGCTTTAAGAGACGGTGTCACAAGAACTACTTGAGCTTGGATGCATTATGCAGTTTAACTCCTTTGAGAACACTGTCGGGTAGAATCATAAATGCATCAATCCAACGTGTGGTAGGATACTTATAGATCTCCTGGAGAAGGGTTTTAGATTTGGGCAAACCTAAATTACGTCCCTGACTGTAATGCCAAAATAGGAAACGCTGTGCTGAATTTTTTTAGATGTGATGTAAACACTAAATTAGCTAAACTTCTTAATGAAACAGTGGTGGAAGAGTAAGCCAAGATTGCATCCATTTCAATTAACGTTAGGAGCAGTAACCCACCAAACTAAAATAGTATCTTTTTCCTCTTCTTTTTCAATTAAATAACTTAGTTCAGTAACACCATCATATCAGTTAATCAGGTGGTGTTAATTACCCATCTTTTTGTACTACTTTTAGGGACTTTTTGTTGGAAGCAGAATCAGTTCATTTGGTCTTCTTTATGATAGTTTTTTTTTTTTTTTTTGGGGGGGGGGTGTTCCAATGGATGCTGAGACCTATTCTGGGTAAGGGGAGAAGGAGAAGGGACGGGGGATTGAAACCCCAACACAAGCGGCTATTCTAGCTTTGAGTGTTGATTTAGTTCTAGTTTATAATGCTGCCAAATATTTTCTTCAATGGGACGGTAACATCCAGCTGTTTTACATGTGCTGAAATGTTCAATAGTATTTATAATAATAATAATAATAATAATTAATTATTATTATTATTATTTTTTCTTGTGTCTTCTTTCTCATTTATTGTTGGCAATATGTTATTGATTTTGCCTCCAAATTTTGTTCTTTTGCCAGATTAATTAACACTTCCTCTGGGAAAGAAATAAATGAAGGTAAGAAGGTCCAGTCACGCGAAATTTGCTCTCTTGTGAGGTCGTTTCTGTCACAAAATGCTACATTTATCCTTTTTTTTATTTTAGAATCTGTAGTCAAATCAAAGGATCTCGAGAGTGGAGGAGTTGGTTCTGCGGACAAGGCGAAAGCAGGGACAGCAGCTTTTCTTATAGAGCTTGAGAAGAAAAGGGCTATAAAGGCAGGTGATTATCATGTATCGCAAATATATTTAGTGTAAGATTTAGGTAAAGTTTCTTAAGTGTATTTGATCAAAATTTCCCATTAATTATACATTTTGGTCGTTTATGGATACTTGTCATCTTATCAAACCAATCAAAAATATTTTGTCCAAAAACAAAAAAAAACCAATCATAAATATAAACACGCACACATATTGATAGAGCTGCTGAGTTGCTAAGGCCTATTCCTATAGGAGCAAATTAAGGAGAAAATGACGGATGGGGGCAAAACAAAAAACTACTGGGTCAAAGGATTATTCTTTGGGTCAAAAGAAAAGGTGACATAGGAGAATAGATTTAGGTCAGCTAGAGTGTAAGCAGTGTTATTGTAGTTTTTTGATATTTAAATCTTACACAAGGCTGTGTGAAGAAGTTTTGAGGTCTAAAGTAAAATTATTAGTAAAGTCTAGCATGTGTAATTGTCCTTTCCCAAAAAAAAAAAAAATAAAAATCCACTCATCATTTTTTAAAAACCATAGATTAAATTTTATAATATAGTGATTCTAATAAAATACTAAATTAATTCAATAGTGAGATGAAAATTAGTGTTGACAAAGTGCTCCTACTCTATCTTATATGCTGGGATAGAATGTGAATATTAATGCTAATATGGGATGGTAATACATTTTTAACAAAAAATATATAATTAAGACTAATAATATCAATGATTAATGTAAAAAACCAATAATAATTATATAAAGTATAAACAAGATTTGAATAAGGCTTAATGGTTTCACCTTGATGGTCTAAAACTACACAAGGTTTTGATACTGATATTTTTCAATGTTGTAAGCTTTAGAATAAGAAAAGGAGAAAATGAAAAGTGAGACTGTGAGCAAGATTTAGAGCAAGCTAATATAGTGCAAATTAGTATATAATGGATCTTACTATTCTTTTAATGTAGATAATGGACTTAGCTCAATAATTAATGTTATATTGGGAATGATTAGAACTTATCAACAAGAAGAACAATCAATACTTTTTATTCACTTTCATCTACAATTAAATATATAATAATACACATATCAATTACACACATATATAATAGGGGGTATTAACAAATTTTTTTGAAGGCCTTAGGCAATTGCCTCACTTGCCTTGTGGCTCACATGGTCTGATCCTACATGTCTGCCAGATAGAGGTGTGGAGCATTTTGGAGAATCGTGGTCAAGTAAGGAGAGTTTTGGCCTCTCGAATGTCAGATTGGGGGTGGAGAAGATCATCTTTTCTTCACCATGTTATCTTTCCACCTTATAGTGTATTTGTGAGAGGCTTGTGTGTGTTGCTGCTCAGAGGGTGTATTTTATGCTGTTTCATGTACTCTGTAAATGTCATGTGAGTGTAGTTTCATTCCTTTTGCCTGTAATCCCACTCTATTATTCAGTAATGGTAATTTTTAGTGACATTTGAACTGTTTTTTCTGGGTTTGCTTGTTTTTAAGCTTAACAGAGTAGAGGGTTTCATCACATATCTGAGTGTGAGTGTGTGAGATGAGTTCTGATAAAAAGGGTGCTCAAGATATATGCGTACCTATACACTTCTGCGAATAATCTTCTCAAGCTCTAAAAATAATTCCTCTCTAAGATATTATTCTTTTTAAACTTTTGCTGCAGGTATTTGGGCAAAGTACTTTCATTGGATTGGCCATAACTTTCTTTGCTGGAGTTTGCTTCTCTTTATTCTCACCAGCGTTTAACTTGGCAACAAATGACCAGTGGCATGCTTTAAAGGAAGGTGTTCCTCACTTGACTGTTTATACTTCCTTCTTCTACTTCTCTGTGTCCAGTTTTGTTATTGCCGTCGTTCTAAACATCACCTTCCTTTACCAACCTATCTTAAACTTGCCCAAGTCATCTTTCAAGGCTTATTTGGTAGACTGGGATGGCAGAGGCTGGGGCCTTTTGGCTGGTCTCCTTTGTGGGCTTGGGAATGGTCTCCAATTCATGGGTGGTCAAGCTGCTGGATATGCAGCAGCAGATTCTGTCCAGGTGATTCCCTTGGGACCTATTTGGTACACAGAATAACAAAATTATATATTTCTCTCCATCCCAATTTATAACATGTTTTTGGAAGTGATTTAGTGTCTCAAAATATAAAATGTGACAAAAATAAGGTTTTATTAATGATAATTGTTTTAATATTACCTCTCATTATTTTACTCATAAAATTTCTTCCCTTCTTTTATTAATAAAGGGTATTTTTGGAAGTTTATAGAAAAATTAAAATTGTAAACAATATTTAAGGAATCTTGTTAGGATGTGTAATTTTGTCTTCAAAAAATGCCTTATAAATTGGGACAAAGAGAGTAACATATATGAAATTTAGAAACACGGGCAAATCCTAATCTTTACCCTTGAACCTGAGTCATTAATTTTCCTTAAACGATGGACCTAACTTAAGATGAGCTTAGGCCAAAAATAAAAACTACATGAATATATAGTTGGTAATAGAACAAGTATACTTTTGATAGGACAGTAACCATAATTTAATTTGGATTGACGAGCAGGCACTTCCACTAGTGAGCACCTTTTGGGGCATTGTTTTGTTTGGTGAGTTTCGGAAATCATCTGGAAGAACATATATACTGCTTGGGAGCATGTTGTTTATGTTTATTGTGGCTGTTGTTGTACTCATGGCATCATCGGGCCAAAGGAATTGGAAATGATCAATTAGCGACACAGAAATTGGTTGTAAATAAATGATAGTTGCAGAAATGATTGATTCAGCAGACAGCAGTAATCAAAGGATATGGAGGCATGCGCCTCCCAATAGGTTCCTTCCAAGATGGACTTGTACATAAGCACCATAGTTTTAGATTACAATATATAGATGTTCTTGGCCCATAAAAGACCAAAAAATTAATTCTGCAATATATGTTCTGTGACAAGAATGAAGATTTCCGTGTTCGTTGGCGTCGTTGAGTAAACAACGAAGTGTATAAAAAGCAGGAACATTGCAACTATCATGCCAGGAACGGATTTGAAATCCTTTTATTGATTAATCCCCACCTGGCAATTGATGAAGGATTTCTCTACGCTGATTTTTTCTTGTCTTTTCTTTCATTTTGTTGTTTGTACTTTGTACTTGAGTATTATTGATTAATAAGATTTCAGTTTCCATTGGGAAAAAAAAAAAAAACAAAACTTCATGTTGTTTCCGGCGTTCATGTTAGCAACGCAGTGTAAAATGATTTGCCTTTAATTTGTATCTTATTTCTTCAATTTCTCTCTCTTTTCTACCTTGAATTCTTCAATTTCTCTTTGAATAACAAGCTTATAATAGAATAATTAATCAATGCATTCATTGATAATTGTACTTCCATGTAATCTTGAAATTATCAAGTCCTAAGAATAGAAACGGCTAAAGAAACAGGTTTTTTTTTTTCCCCAAAGTAACATTATTAAATTTCGTAAAAGAAAAAGGAATTACAAAATTCTTGGGTGCATGAAAAATGACCTTCTTTGAAATTATCTTTGACTTTTTGGTTGCCCCCCCGGGGGGGGGGGGGTGTTCGTTATTTTCTCACTTGCATCTCTCACCTTTTCAGCATTTACTTAACCAAGTGACAGTAACAAGCGGCAAATAAAATCTTGAGTAAAAAAAATGAAGGTAATGAAGAGCCGGGGGGGAAAAGAAAAAGAAAAAGAAAAAGAGGAAAGCAGGACGGAACGGGAGTGGCTAAAATCAAAGCATCTGCCTTAACCAAATACAAGACATTAGAATGCAGGGAAGTTTCTGATCTTCAAAATCATAAATATAGCATAAATAACATCATATCCTCATTCTAGAAGAGCTTTCTTCTCTAGCTTCAGGTTTCCTAATTGGTTTCAACAAATCAGAATTCAGAATATCTCAATCCAATCAGAGCTGCCACTAGTCACCACTATGAGAAGAATGTTCAACGAATCAAAATTGAAGATGAACTAGTCAATTTTTTCCTCCAACAGATCACAGGTCCAGTTAGCCCTCCAGATAACAGACGGCGATAGAAGCCGTTCAGTTTTCCAACCTGATGACTTGAGCTGCACAATGAATGTGTACTTAGTGTTCAAGTTAGTGAAGATGCATGCAAGCATGAGTAAATTGTATTCATCCAGAAACCTAAAAAAGTACCTTCTGAATAAAAATTTCATACTGATTATCTATCCACAATTGACTGTCTGTATGCAAAGATTTGCTTTTACCAATATGGTTTGCCATAACAATAGCATGAATAAATGACTTCAAGACATCGACAGCACTCGAGTCTTTATGAGCTATGACATGAATGATCCCCTTCCTTTCCACTAGCAAGTACTTTTCTATATATATATAAGCAACGAATGAGTAAAGAGTTAAGAATTCTGTTGGAATGCGAAAACTCAGTAGCCAACATTACATATGGGGGCAGCTGAACTGACCTTTAGCATAGTAAGATGCTGCAGAAAGCAGAGGCTCCAATCTGTTACAAAACGTTATTTTACTGTCAGCATCATTCAGAAATGGAATTTACTAATTGTTTTCTCTAAAGACTGCACAAGAATCAACTCCTAATCTTGGACTGTTTAGGCTTTGAGACAATGCTAGATGAGATGCACGGGAAGAGTTTGTTAATTTTTTCAACTTGACATATCTTAATGCAAGACTCTGAGGTTTTGTCTGCTCATTATAACACAACAGCTACCTGTCAGGTTTTGAGCTATTGAAAGTAAACACAACTCTGTTATCACCTTATATGGAATTTGGGTAATGGTAAAGGCTGGTAATTATGCAGCAAGACAGAAGTTCAGGCACAGACCCCACATGCGGGGATAATGCACAAACTAAGTTGGCCCTGGTGCAATAGACGGAATTTGAAGAAGGAACCACATTATTCGTGACTTGTGAAAACTGTAACACTATAAAATTTTATAATAACGATGCTTGAGAAAAAGTTTGTTTCTTCCCATTGAAAAAAAATTTGGTCAATGGCAATACTCACATTTCCATGTTATTTAATGAAGAAATCCTTGTGCCCAAACGCACTCGCAAATGCAGTAAATTAGCATTCTTTGAGCCCCATGAAGTAAGCTGTAAGGGTAAAATATGTTCCAACGAAGAGACCTGTTCAGGGGTGAGAACTGGCAAGAAGTTCAGAAGCCAGCATTAATACTCAAAAAAAAAAAAAAAAGGGGAATGATAATTATGCGGCTAGCTTAACAGCGTTGGGAACTATTTTCTCCTTTGCAGGTTGCAGGCTGCTGAGGATGGTCACTTCATCCTTGTTTTACAAGGTCCACTATCGTGGCCTTGGGTGATACAGATTTGGTGCTAAGATAACACACACAACACTAAATGTCACAGATGTTTTGATCACAGGGAAAACAATGGAATAAAAAAACAGACAATACCTTGGCCAGTCCTTATGAAATGCTGCAAAAGAATTGAGCTCCTTTCAGGGTTTAGTGAGGTCAATGCAAGGCATCTAACAGCTTGGTAATTTGCTGCATAAAAGAGACAACTTTTGCAGAATCAGTATTGTGTATAATGCAGATTTAGATCATGTATTTAAAGAAAAGTGAAGGGTAGGTTTAACTTTAATAGATGGAGAGATCTTCAGGTTAAAGTTGTGTTAAAGTGGCCAGACAGTTTTCTAATTTGACAGCAATTTGTTACTATCTCAGTTAAAAGCTTAATCTGTTGGGCTAAAGAAAAATCAATCATTTATATGTTTTAACTGTAACACAAACCACCAATAGAAACTCCATGACATTGAAATATCATAGGTTGTAAACAGCATCAAAAAGCAAATTTTGTCCATGACGCATAACAGAGCATATAAATTACCAATTTGTCCCAAAATTTGATGCTAGTAGGAAATGGAGCAAATGTCTTTAGCATTTTATTTATACAACAAAGCAAGTCCGATTTATTTATAATACTACGTTTTCTTTTTACAACTTTAAGATGCAAAGAGAATTGTGTAAAGCAAATTATAACCTAGAAACTTACCAAACATATGGAACAGGGTCAGAGACAAGAAGGAAAACCATATGGCTAGTGGTCGTTCCATTGTAATGCGAGCAAGAACCATACCCAATGCCATGCCAACCATGGTAGCCACTGTTTCTTGACTTCCTTCCTATAGATAGATGTTGATAAATTAAAATAAATACTGTCATCCAGAGCAAAACATCAGATTCTAAAGTCAGTAGTTAGAATAAATGCAAACAATACCTTAGCTGATACGTCTGCGGCATTATCCTGAAGGGCAAAATGCTGAGTCAAAGCTGCTCTTGTGGCACCACTTGCAACACCAGCTAACCAGCAATATATTTTAAAGGGACACACATTAAATAAAAAAAAAAGGATCTAAGTAAAATGTCAATTTAAAAAACTCATTGCTTAGAAGAAATATCTAATTTGGTAAAGGAATATTTATATTGTAAATTTGGTAAAGGACTATTCGACAATAATTTGGAAGTGAAATTGGGAGATCAAATTATACCTCAAGTGGAAAAGTTTAGATATTTGGGAGCCATTATTCAAAATGATGGCGAAATCAGTGGCGATATTTTACATAGAATTCAAGCTGGGTGGTTTAATTGGAGAAAAGCCAAAGGAGTTATTTGCGACCGTAAGGTGCCTAATAAACTTAAAGGAAAGTTTTATCGCACTGCTATCAGACCGGCAATGTTATATAGTAGTGAATGCTGGGCTCTAACGGGATAGCAAGAGCATAAAGTTGGAGTAGCAGAGATGAGAATATTACGATGGATGTGCGGACATACACGTAAAGATAAAATTCGAAATGAGCACGTACACGAAAAGTGAGGGTGGCACCTATTGAGAAAAAAATGGTAGAAAATCGGTTGAGATGGTTTGGACATGTACAAAGAAGATCAAGGGAGGCACCAGTGAGAAGAGTGGAACATATAACTTTGAGTCCGATTAAGAGAGGTAGAGGAAGGCCTAAGAGAACACTCTTGGAAGTTGTTGAACGCGATCTCTTAATTAATAATATTCCTAAAAGCTTGATAAATGATAGAGCACAATGGCGTCTTGCAATCCATGTAGCCGACCCCACCTAGTGGGATAAAGGCTTGTTGTTGTTGTTGTTGTTGTAGAAGAAATATCTAATTATATGATTGTTCTAAAACAGATACTTCCATTGAAGAGGTTCAATTGTTAGCATAGATTAGAGCAACTGACGTCATTAGGTATTACATCAAATAAAATGCCTAATTTTATAAATAAAAATCTTACGAAGACAGTGATCATGGTGTAACTAACTTAATATCAGTGTCTATTTTTTACTTTTGGAAATGTGAGAACTTACTAAACGATCTTGATATGCTTCCAAGGCAAACGATAACCACAAAAGCAGATGGAAACAATGGGGAGACAAGGTCCATCAGCATTCCTACAGTCCATGCAGAGAGCTTCACAAATCAATGTTAGACATGAAGAAATAATGGATCTAGGAGGTCAGATTAAATGCAAAGCAGCAAGATGGAAGCTACACCATAAAGATGCTGCTAGTTTCCTCAAAAACGGGGGAAAAAAGAAAAGAAATACTGGTTTGAGAGTAAATGGTCTCGTAAGATTTTGAAAATGGAAATTCTCCATTGAGCAAGAATATAGAACTCATATTTAGTGCGTACAATAGGCTCGTACAAATCCCAATTGGTATTGACAGTCATACAGATTCAACTAATACTCTATTCTGTAAAATTGTTACCGGCACTTCATGAACAAACAATAACAGTCATCTGTTCTTACAAACAACAACAACAACAACAGTCATCTGTTATGCTTCAGGAAAAAATTGAATAACAAAGGGGGTTGTTCAATTCAAACAAATAGATAAGATGAAGGAAAATTATTTTTACCGAGATCATTCATAAGATCAGCAACCAAACGCCATTTTTTTGCATTGCTATCCAGGTTTGATCCCTGCAGGATATCAGGTTACTTAACACAAGGACCGTGGATATCAGGCAACTCAATTGCAATATTCCTCACAATTTACTACCATTCCAATAGCCAATCTCTTCCCCATATGCTTACCAAGACTATGTCCAAAAGAAACGAATTCAGTATATTTTCCCTTCAGAAATAAATAAGGAAGTAGAATAAGATGATTCAAGAGATACATACCTGGTAGAATGTGAATAGGATACCTCCAAGCATGCCAGTTAAATCCCTCAAGAACCACTGGAAATAGGTTTAACATTTTAGGGGGGGAAAAGTTGTCAACATGCTACAGTGTAAGCAGTGTAAAGGCTTCTTCCAAGCTCCATCTCGCTATAATTACTTAGGTCATGTTTGGTTACTAGAAAGAAATGGATTGAAAAAAATAAAGGTAAAAATAAGATGATCAAAAGGAATAGTAAACCACATTCATAAAGAAAGGGGGTAATTTAGTTCATAAGATTGAAAATCATAATTCATGAAATTTTTGGAAGGTATAATGATTCACATATTTGTAATATATATTAATAAGTTTAATTATGCTTTCCATGAGGAAGAAAGATGATTTATTTCATTTTTGTCTTGATTTTTTCAATCAATTCCATTCTAGTAACCAAACATGACCTTAGTTATTTGCTATCAAGTTCTCCAATGTCAGACATTACAATATTAAAATGTCGGCAATTTTTACCAATTCAACATCACATCAACTTCTGAAAAGGTTCAGGCATGTGTCACGCTTTCCCTACAGATCTTAACAGCAAACGCGTAAGAATTATTTTTCTTACAGGGAATACCTGAAAAGTGGCACCAATGACTGTTGCTGATTTCTCGCCAACCCCAATAGCACTCAAGAGAGCCTAAATGAGATTAAGAGAGACAAGTTATATACCATTTTGAGTCTTCCATGGCAACAATTACACTGAAAACAGAGCGAAACAATCCCTTACCTGGGTCGAAAGCATTGTCCTTATATACGTTGAAAGGCCCTGCAATAATCGATACACAGTAAAAATCAACAGTAAGAACAAGCCAATTGAACATCGCTTTTCTGTATTACCAAAACAAGAAAAAAAAAACATGGCTTTTCTGTAAACTGAAATGATTTCCCCAGATTCATCACTATCTGTTTACCTGCAATGAATCCCATATTTGAAAAGGAACATAATCTGAAGTCACGCTATTTGGAAAGCCCTGTAAGTTATTAATAAACAGCGATCAAAGAGAGAGAAAGAAACTTTTTTTACCACAAGGCCAAAGAAGAATCATATAGTTATGACAATATATAAGAATCGAAGTTTGCCTCGGGCACAAATGCTTGAAGGAATCGTTTCCAAACATAACTGAAACGGGCACTGGATCTGAGAATATCGAGGCAAGAAGAATTTATTATTTGAAAGAAGAACCCAAAAAAAAAAAAAAAACAGGGAGAGGGGAATGAAAAGGAGATTGATGGTACGAGAAGGGAAGAAACCTTTGAATGGAGAGTGAAGAATGAGAAGCTCTGATGGTGAAAGTTTTAGAGAGCTTTGTGGGAGAGGAACCATTCCATTCTTCCAAGGTTATGATCTTATTGGTCCCCGTTGAAGCTGATGACTCCACTTCCATTCCCAGGGGTTGCTGGACGACACACACTGACAAGTGCAAACTAGGAAGCCTTTATGACTTAAAACAATATGCACTTCCCAGTTCAGCAGTCAACTCTTGCCGCAAGACTACATATTAAATTTGGACTTAATTTTATATTTATTAAAAGATAAAATCATGATATTCACCAACGATTAATGAATAGTGATTTAAGTTTTTTATTTTTATTTTATATTTATTAAAATAAAAATATGTAAAGAATATAGAGATTTTTATCACAACTGTTTATCAAAAATTTAGTTAGTATAAATTTATTTAAATAATTTAATTTAATATTATTTTTTAATGACTTTTATAAATTAGTTTTTTAAATATACTATGGTAGATATAACTTGAGAGGTAAATATTAAATTTTTTTTATAATTTTTATAAATTAATTATTTAAATAATACTCTAAATAATTTATATGAAATGTGAATTTTTTTATATAATTTTATGAGAGAATGATGATAAAATTTATTTAAAATATATAAATAATAATTTTATTTTTTAAAATGTTATAATTTTTTTTTAAATTTTTAAAATTTTTTATCATTAATAAATTTATATAAATTAACAAATCATAACTTTATATTAAATTTTTTTTATCATTATTATTATTTATTTATCATTATATTATTATGAATATAAAAAATTGTGAATGTTTAAATAAAATTTATGAATCATTTATTTTTAACAAAAATAATTTAATAATTTATATAAATTTATTAATGATAAAAAAATTTTAATAATTTAAAAAATGATAATATTTTAAGGATCGAATTATTATTTATATATTTTAGAGAAATTTTATCATCATTTTCTCTAATTTTATTTTAATAAATATAATATTAAAAATAATTTAAAAGCAACGACAGAGATCATTTAAACGAAAATAAACGGCCAAGATCACCCTTGGTGGGATGCGGATCCCGGCCCCGACACTCTCCACTCTGTGTCTGAACTTCGAACCGAAGCAGCGAAGCTCTGATGATCTGATCTCCAAAGCTCTGTTCTCAATCTTCACCGACGTCGATCTCTCTCTCAAGGCAAGGTCGTGTTCCATTTCCATTGTTCCGTCAACCGTATTCGTCTCTCAGACTTTTACTCTTCTTCCGAGGTTCGATTTCGTCTCTTTAAGTCTAGTCTAACTGCCTTGACGCCTTATGATGATTTCGTCTCTTCCATTTTCTGCCTCTCTGATTTTGATTGTTTTGTTTCTGCCCTTCTGAAAATTTAAGGTCTTGTCCCATTTTTTGATTTTTTCTTCCTTTCTGATGTTCCATTGTTGTCTGATTTTAATTTCTGTTTGCTTACCGAATCTTGCTTCTTTGATTTTAATTGTTATGTTTGGTTATCTGTTAGTTAAATTACATTTAAGAATCCATTCCGACAGGCCAGAAGGAAGCCATGGAAAATTGGAACCTAATAAAACGAACGACTAGAGGGAAGCAATGAAAAATTGGAACCGGAAAAATAATCAAGAGATGGGAAAGGTCCTTCTTTGATCACCAATGGCGAGAAAAGTGCCGTGCTTGCTTACACATAGACGCTCCTCCTCCTCCACCCCTGAGATTCCATCCCTTTACTCCTTCCTTCAACCTTCTATCTTTGCCCTTAAAAGGAACCCTTCAGTTTCTCCAGAACCCACCAAGCTCCCAACCTCACCACCTCGTTCCCTCACTCCTGAACAAATAACCACCCTGCAAAATACTCTTCACAAGTCTCTTATCAGCAGTGACACAGATGAGGCATGGAGGTCTTTCAAGACTCTCACAAACAACTCTGCCTTCCCAAGTAAGTCAATCACCAATTCCCTCATCGCCCACTTGTCCTCACATGGTGACATTCATAATCTCAAGAGGTCTTTTGCATCTGTAGTATACATCATAGAGAAGAACCCTAAAATATTAGATTTTCAAACAGTTCATGCCATGCTTGATTCTATGAAATGTGCCAATCTTGCCGCCCCTGCTTTTGCCCTTGTTAAATGCATGTTCAAGAACAGGTTTTTTGTTCCATTTAGTGTCTGGGGCAGTGTGCTTGTTGAAATTAGTCGGAAGAACAGTAACCTTGCTGCTTTTTTACGCCTTTTTGAAGAGAATTGTAGGATTGCTTTGGATGAGAAATTGGATTTCATGAAACCTGACCTGGCTGCTTGTAATGCAGCACTGGAAGGGTCTTGTCGTGACCTTGAATCAGTGAGTGATGCTGAAAAAGTTGTTGAAACAATGACAGTTTTGGGTGTTAGACCAGATGAATCCAGTTTTGGATTTCTTGCTTATTTGTATTCATTGAAGGGGCTTGCACAAAAAATAGATGAGTTAAAATTTTTAATGAGTGGCTTTGGTTTCTCAAACAAAAAGGAATTCTATTGTAATTTAATACAAGGGTATGTTAAGTCAGGCAAGTTAGCATCAGTTGAGCTAACGATTCTTCAAAGTTTGAAAGATAGAGATGACAAAAGTTGGAATTTTGGAGAAGAAACTTACTGTGAAGTAGTTAAGGGATATCTTCAAAATGGACATATCAAGGGATTAGCAAATTTAATTATTGAAGCTCAGAAGTTAGAGCCTTCAAATACCGTAGATAAATCTATAGGTTATGGTATTGTTAGTGCATGTGTTAACAGTGGATTATCAAACAAGGCACACAGCGTTCTTGATGAAATGAATGCCCTTGGAGGCTCTGTTGGTCTCGGGGTCTATGTGCCAATCTTAAAAGCTTACTGCAAAGAAAATCGGACTGCTGAAGCTACTCAATTAGTCATGGAGATTAGTAATTCAGGTCTAAAATTGGATGTGGAAACCTATGATGCTCTAATAGATTCATCCATGTCCAGCCAAGATTTTCAGTCTGCTTTTACATTATTTAGGGATATGAGGGAGGCAAGAATTTCTGATTTGAAGGGGAGCTACCTAACTATAATGACAGGTTTGATGGAAAACCATCGACCTGAGTTGATGGCAGCTTTCTTAGATGAGGTGGCTGAGGACCCTCGAATTGAAGTTGGTACTCATGACTGGAATTCTATCATTCATGCTTTCTGTAAAGCTGGGAGACTAGAAGATGCTAGAAGGACATTTAGAAGGATGGTATTCCTGCAATTTGAGCCAAATGATCAGACATATCTGTCCCTAATTAATGGGTATGTCTTGGCAGAGAAATATTTTAATGTTCTAATGTTGTGGAATGAGGTAAAGCGAAAGTTATCAGCGGATGGACAGAAGGGGATCAAATTTGAACACAGCCTTGTTGATGCTTTCTTGTATGCTATGGTGAAGGGAGGTTTCTTTGATGCGGTTATGCAAGTTGTGGGGAAATCTAATGAGATGAAGATTTTTGTTGATAAGTGGAGATACAAGCAAGCATTCATGGAGACTCATAAGAAACTCAAAGTGTCAAAGTTAAGAAGAAGAAACTTCAGGAAAATGGAAGCACTCATTGCTTTTAAGAACTGGGCTGGCTTAAATGCATGAACTTAAAGCGATGCCTACGTTGCAGCTAAAGCTTTGAAATTTTATGTGGTAGACACAACTCAAAATGGGGGCTGAAGAAGAATTTAATGTTGCATGTTCTTTCAAGAAGCATGGACTCGACGGATTTCATAAACTCTGGAGCAACCCAAGTCTTTGTTTACCTTATTGTGGTCATTTTGGGCTTAGAGGATTCTTCATAACAGTTCAAGCAATAAGGTTTAATTCTCCTCTGCCGTCACATGCTATATGAATCATTATTTTGGCATCTCTTTTATCTAGTTTCTCAGCTAATCATACAGGCTAAATGTGCTTTCTGCCCATTCTTTCCTTTTCTTCTTTCCCATTTTTGGGCATTGATGATTGTCCTTGATCATATGCTTGATATCCGCCAGATATATACCTGTGAACACTGCAGACCGTTATTTGCTTTTCATTGTTATGTCTAATGAATATAAATAAGGTAGTTTCAACGAAATTCAGATTGGCTGTCCCCTTCCTTGCTTCTCATCTCCTATGGATGAGGCGACCTGTAAGTCTAAGGCGTGTCAAGCATTATCCATCAGACTCGGTAGATTACTTTTTAGGCCACAAACTCGGTAGACTTAAATGCTTAACATAAATACCAGATAATGCTCCATCAGTAAGAAACACCTTACATTCTATTGCAGGCCAGCTAATGGATTTCTCAATGTAGATTTTTTCTGGGAATCTTTGCATGGTACTAAAACTATTGATTAATCTTAGCTAGCAAAGTAGCAAACACTTTTTGAAAATAAATTTTGATTATATAACTATGATTTAGCTTTTGTTTTCATAAAAAATAAGGCCTAGAATATGTCTTCATCCTAAGTAAGTGTTCCAAATACTGTTGAGCTCTGATTTTGATGATTGCAAAATAAAAAAATTGTTATTTTGCAGGTAAATGTTATTGGCAACTTTAAGGAGAGAAGGCCTTTGTGTTTAAAATCTTTGACTTCCTTAAGTTTAATTCTTGTATTTTTATTTAGAGATAATTATTTAAATTATCTCTTGTCCTTGAATTGATTACAACTTGAATTAAATTAAATTTTAACTATATGCTAAAATCATTCTTGGACATATTGATAGCACTCATTCCTACCGAAATGACTACTTCCTACCCAAAGGAGTGACTTTCTACCCAAATATCTTCGTTTGTGCTTGGCCTCTCTTGTTTATAACTTTCTTACTGATATATGTCTGTTATATCCAAATATCCATTTTCTACCAAAATGAATAGATTCTACCCAAATTGTTCCCTTCAATCTTAGCCTGCCATGTACATGTTATGTCTACCGATATATTGGAGGTTCTACTCAAAGGTCTAATTTCTTCCCAAATATCTTTGGCTCTTCCTGTAGAAGTATTCAAGAATCAACATTTTTTTATGATAAATCACTTAAGTATATCTCTTTTCTACCGATATGAAGCTCTTCATCATCTTTCTTAAAACTTTCATACTCATACCATTATGCCCTTATTTCTACCAATATATCTTTCAAGTTTTTGCTCTATTGGTATTATTTTCTTTTACCTTTTTGTAAGAGCATTTAATACATACAATTATTATTTTTCTTAAGGTGCCAACAACACACAAACCCATTGGAAAGCACTATTTTATTGCTTTAAACAATGAAAAATTCAGAAGAAATAAAAATGAAGTCTTCAATGATTAATTTATGAATCTAACAGATTTATTTTAAGAATAAATTATAAATATGATTTATTTATGAAGCGGAGAAAAAGATGAGTTATTGAGCCAACTATAAGCATTCATTTTTAACAACTTTCTTCTATAACATTTATTATTCTCAGAGCTTCATTGATTGAACATTTAGAGAAAAGGTTTTGTTATAGTAGTGATTTATTATTGAATTCATTCTCTTCATCTCTGTATTTCACACTTGAAACAAAGTAACTTAAAGCTCGAAGAATTTAAGGAAATTTATAATCACCTTTATAAAAGGGAGATTTTCAAACTTAATAAGAAGTTTGTACTGTATTGGCTCAACCAAAAGCCTGATTTAATCTTAATGGATTTAGTAAGAAATTTTAAAGGTGCCTTGAAGACTAGATGTAGGCTTAAGTGCATAAAGCTGAATTAGGATAAATTATGTGTACAAAGCTTCTCTTCCCTTGATTCAAATTTGTTTGGTAATATCGTTCCTCATTTATCTTTATATCTGCTTAAATTAGTTTAAATTTTAATTAGTTCAATTCACCCGTTCTTGGACAGATTTTACAAAAACTAATTATGATGCTCAGTTATATGCTATCTTCACTTCCTTACGTTTCTTGATCAGTTGATCTTTGAAGAGGACAAAATATCAATGAAAAGTTAAGCAGGAAGTAGGCCGCCGAAGTTTTTCCGAATGTCAAACTACTGTTTGGTGGTTTATCAGATTTTCTGGACATTAATCACCAAGTTACATTATATGTTTTGAACTTAGTATAGAGCAAGGTAATTTACTTTTATACTTAACTTCAGAGTTTGGAATTATAAAAATGATTTAAAATTTAATAACTTCTCACTCAATATATTTTTCTACCTATTTGAATTTTAGTTGGATATAGTTAATTATAAAAATAATTGATTGAATGATTGATTTTAATCACAGTTGATTATATTATAACATAATATGTTTAGATACTGTTTTTTTTAAATTAATTTTAACATAATTAAAAATATTTGGATAATTTATCCAAAATTAATTTTAGCTACATAAATTACCATAAAGAATATTATTTTTTAAAATTAAATTATTAATAAATTTATATTTAATATTATTACATTTTATTTAAGAAGTAAAATATATTATTTAAATTACATATCTAATTAATTAAAAATTTAAATTATATTAATATTAGCATTTAAATTTATGTAAATAAGTAACTCAATATATCTTAGTTAAAATAAATTTAATAAAAGAGAAAGATTTAATTCTTAAGTACCAAACATCAATTTTACAATAACTAATGAAAATGATAATATATAAGTTGATCCCTAATAACATCATGAATATGAGTCGTAGTTGATAAAGAAGATGTTATAGATGATGGTATGGATGGATATTCAGCAATGCAATGGTCTTCTTAATCCTCGTGCTCTATTTGATCTTTCCTTTCATGACGCATAAAATAAAAATTAGAATTAGAGTGTCTTCTAATAAAATTATATATCGTCATTGATGCAATAATGATATAAATTTATTTATCATAGTCGTAGCTAGGCATGTTGCGTAAAATTACAAACTTGTTCTTCCAAACTCCAAATGTTCTTTCTATTGTACATTATAAACCTGAATGAAAATAATTAAAGACCTCATTATTATTTGTAAATTTAGTTGATCTTCTAAAATTAAGAAGATGGTAGCGTTCCAGTCTATATAAATTGGATCAATGGGAGCACAAAATATAAAATAATAAAAATTTAAATAATATAAAAAGTTATATAAATTTATATTACCAAAAAATAATAATAATATAAATTTAAACTTAATTGGTTAAGAACTTAAAATTTGTAGTTTAAAGTGGATTCAAAATTATTGGGATAGCATGTGCAAATTTTAAAAAATTATAATGCATATTAGGAAATTTGTTCAAGTTGAATGGGGGAATCTGTCCGACCACAACTCTATCTAAATTCAAAAATATATGGAAAAATCACTCTAAAGTCTCATGGAAGCATTTAAAATACATTAAAGTCCCATAAATTTATCAAATAGCTGTTCGATCCCTAAGGATTTAAGGGTGAATAAGTGTGAAAATAAAATTATTGATTTTTCCTCTATCATAAAAAAGAAAATTTTGTTTGAACGCACATTTCACAAAATCCATGATTAGTTATATTAAAGATTGTTGCATATCCATGATTATTGATCAAGGTAGGGTAATTTTCACTTCCTCATATTAATGATTATCGCCCTTGTCTTCATCTAAGTAAGGTGGGAGTGTTTCATCCGCAACTACAGGATTTCATTGACACAAAACAATACAGTGATTGTTGAGCAAGTAAACGATTTCTTATACGTTAATAATTTTATTATTGTTTAAGGGTAAGATAATGTTTTTTGAGTATACTTGCGATCATTTAGTTTGCATAGTTAATGGATATGAAATAATTTGGTGCAACATTAATACATTGAAAAATATCTAATATGAATAACTCTATATGTTATTAATAGTGTATTCTTGTGTTGTCAATATATTATGGATAATTGTCGATACATTATATTGTGCAGGCTGACCTATAAGCATGCGAATATTACAAGAAAATATGCATTATGTTATATTTTTTCATATAGGGAGACATTTTATATATTATTCTCAAGGAATGATGCAAGCTTGTTTTGTTAAAAAATCTTTGTTGGGGTGCAAGATGACCTTTATGGGAAGAAGGTAAAATTTTTGTGGTGGCTATTGAGTTATCATTATAACGTGAAGGAGCATGAAGTCATGCCCTTGTTAGAAAGATCCCAAGAAAAGAAGAAGAGAAAATAGAAGATTATTGATAAAATTTTAGGATATAATTTTGTTGATAATCATGTCCTTTTGTATAGTTAGCCCATTTTATGCAGTTAATTTAGACAATGCTATTATGAATACTGATTACAAGTTTGTAAATATGGTAAATAGTTTGTTTTATTAATTAAATGTTGATAAGTGGCCAGCTATGATTAAGAAGTAGTTTTCACTTTATTGATAAGCTAGGCATTTGCCATTAACTAGTGTTGATACATTAGGTATTGTTATTTTCTTTAAAAATCAACAAGCTAAGAGAACTTGTTGATTACTTACTATTGGCAATTGACAAGTAGTCCTTACTATATTGACAAGCTATGCATTCACCATTGACAAGTGTTGATACATTAGATGTTGTTATTCCCTTTAAAAATCAAGAAGTTACAAGAACCTGTTGATTATTTGCCGTTGGCAATTGACAAGTGGTTATCACTATATTTATAAGCTATGCATTCATCATTGACAAGTGTTGATACATTAGGTATTGTTATTCCCTTTAAAAATCAACAAGTTATAAGAACCTATTAACTACTTGCGTTGGCCATTAACTACAAGTTATCACTACATTGACAAGCTATGGATTTGCTATTGACAAGTGCTGATACATTAAGTGTTGTTATTTCCTTTAAAAATCAACCAGTTACAAGAACCTATTGACTACTTGTCATTAGCCATTGATCACAAGTTATCACTATATTGACAAGCTATGCATTTTTTATTGACAAGTGTTGATACATTAGGTGCAATAACTCCCTTTAAAAATCAACCAATTAAAAGAACTTATTAATTACTTGCCGTTGACTATTGACTACAAGTTCTCACTTCATTGACAAGCTATGCATCATTCATTAACAAGTGCTAATACATAGAGCTGGTAATATGGGCCAACCCACGACCCATGAGTTGGCCCACAGCAGGTTGCGGGTTATGCGAGGAGGGTTGGCATAACTCGCATCTTATGCGGGTTATATATGGGCCAACTTGCTAACCCGCAGCGGGTTCGCGGGCTAACATGCCAATAAAAAATTATTTTTTTAGTATTTTTTAAATTTCTCTAAATTGGTTTGCTAATCACCTCAACATTAACACCAAGAAATTCTTTCACACTTAAGCTATATGTACTGTAATTGGCTAAAAATAAAAGTGTAACAACAATGAGTTCTCATGTGAAACAACATACAACTCTTAGAAATAAAATATGTTACAAAATTTTTCTAAATCAATGATAATGTTAGAAGCTTTATCAAAAGCTGTAATAATATTAATTTGAGTAGATTTCTCCAAGGCTTCATTTATCACAAATAAAAATAAAACATAATTAATATGAAAATATAATTAACATTTAGAAATCTAGAATGTAAATGAGAGAATATAAATATTACACTACCAATCCGTAAAAAACAAAGAATCCAATTGCGAGTACAAATAAGAGCTTTAACATTATCAGGAAGAAGGCTACTTCAATATTTGTGAGAACTCTCAATCCAATGTTAAAAGCAGCTAGCCACTGTAGTGATTGGAATGCTAAGAATATCACATGCCATCCTTAAAAGATGAGGAAATCGAGTCGAGTTAGTCCTCCAATATTCCAACACATTTAATTTCTTCAAGTTAGGATCAAGTGTTACTTCTTCCAAGTAATAGTCTAGTTCAGACTTTTCTATGGATGCAATGTCTTGGTTCTTGCAAGTAAGATAATCTTAGAATATAAAACTAAATCATTAAGCATCACTAAAATTGTCAATCCAAATAACTTTAAAAGAACTCATTTAAATATAAAAATATTTAAAACTTATAGTAAAAGCATCCATGTAATTATCTTCCTCTGATGCCACCAAATCAAGAGTAGATTGATATGATGATGATAATGATGATCCCAACACATTATAACTTGATGTACCTTCTCCTCCAATACTACTGCTAGTAGCTAAAGATGATGGTGATCCCATATCTTTATAATCATTGAAGAAATAATACAACTTGCTCCTAATATATTCAATTTTTTCATTACAATGCATGGGATCAAGTTTTGAGTAATAATACTTCACTATATTAAACTTCATTCTTGGATCAAGAATAATCCCAAGAACAAGAATGACACAGCAACCACTCCAATATTTATCAAACTTGACAAGCATTTTAGAAGCCATATATCCAATCACATGATCAACATTATTTAAATTTGCTTTTAATAATGACTCAATATTTGAAATTTGCATGAAATACATGTTAGAAGTCAGATATGATGACTCATAATTAACTTTGTTATTATTGCAAATAGCTTCAAGAATTTGCACATCTCCTCTACTCCAGACCACTCTTTACTTGTGAGGGAATATTTAAAACTGGTATCCCATAAAGCTAAACTAACAAAAGCATGACGATATTTAAGTGCACTTTCAAGCATCGTATGTGTTGAATTCCATCTAGTTGGGACATCTAACCTCAAGCTTATGAAAATGTCATCCCCTCTATTTTGAACATATTTTTTAAAATTTATCATCCTTGCCTTTGATGCTTTCACATATTTAATGCTCTCCCTAATCTTATATACTGCATCATTTGCTACTTTCAAGCCTTCTTGAACTATAAGATTCAAGATATGTGCACAACATCTCACATGAAAAAATTCCCCTGAATATATCAAGCCATTTTGTAAACTCAACATATCTTTCAATATAACTTGCATATTGTCATTAGCTGAAGCATTGTCCAGAGTGATAGAAAATACTTTCTTCTCAATCCCCCAATCTATCAAGTATTCATGTACTTTTTTAGTTAATTCAACCCCAAAGAATGGAAGATCCATCTTTGTAAATGTAAAAATTTTGCTATTAAGTTTTCATTTCTCATCAACAAAATATGTAGTTAAACAAAGATAACCTTTAAAAGTTATTATGGTCCAACAATCAAAAGTCAAGCACACTCTACTAGGACTATTTGCTATGATCTTTTCAAATCCTCTTTTTGACAAAGATAAAAATTACAAACATCCACTATAGAAGTTTTTCTTTTAATGAGCTTATAATTAAGATTCAAATATTTATGTAGTTCCTTAATCGTTCATACTTAACCCAAGAATAGGGGAGATCATGTTGAATAGTAGCCATAGAAATTATTTCTTAAACTTTGTCATGATCAATTTGTCTAGCTTTAAGCTTCCCAGATTGATCTATCATACCAGTTTCATGACATTTTGGAAGGGACAAAGAAGCATTCACATGACGCCAAAGGGTCGAAGTACCATAATCCCTACCACCAATAATAAATGATTTTCCACAACCATTCAAATAGCCTTCTCATTTCCATCTATTACACCAATTCTAGTATAATACTTCCATACTTCATATGTGCAAGCTTTTGTTTTAGCTTTTTTATTTGAAGTATGTTGCACAAAAGAGTTAGATTCAATAGGTGCTAGTTTTTTCACATTAACTTGACTATCTGTAGCACTAGCAGAAGCCATCCTACAACATATAATTAATTCATCCAAAGTAAACAGAGAAGTGAATCAACCAACCAAACAACTCAGATTCATATGAAAAGCATTAATTTTTAAACTATTTAAATGAACAGACCTACTAATTCAAAGAATTTAAAGTTGAATATAAATACTATCTAGAAATATTCAAACAAAACCAACATCTACAATACCTTTACTATTAACAGCAACATTATTTTCTTGGTGGCACCATTCCCACAAAGCTCATAAGAGTTGTATTACTCTTATTATGCCTATCTAATAATAAGAGTGAATGCTAGGAAGAAAGGAAAAGCCAAGATAATGAATAAATGCAAATAGAGGGAATAATTCACACAATAGCCAAATCTGCAAAAGCTGATACACTACATGTATGATGCACTATATAGTTGGTTGCTAGATTAATGTTTTGTCAAGTATTGATTTTTAATTTTCAATGTTTGTTTTGGTTCTAGAAATCTGACACTCTGATGTTTTGCCTTCTTAGGCTGTAATTCCAGGAATTAGCTAGCTCTTCTCTCACTCACCTTTCCGTCTTTCTTGACAACTTACTGTCAAACATTAAATCTTTTTGACATGTAGTTTGGTTATTAAGTTCGAGGATTTATGATGTGCAGGTTTAATTGGATTACAATAATTAAGACCAACATATTTCATCTCAGAAGGCAAACCCAAAATTAGGCGGAGAGTGAGCCATCATGCAAATCAGTTTGGTGCAATACACACACACACATGGTATATGCGAATTGTTCTTGAATATAGAAGGGAAAAATATTCACTTGTTGTTTTGGTAGTCAAAGCAGGTAGAGAAAATGTAACCCCAAAAAATCTTAGCACCGCGTTAAACAAAATAAAGATCCCAGAACAAAAATCAGAGAAGTTGAGAAAGGAACAAGATAAGGGGACGAACTTATGGAGCTTAAGTAGAAGAGCTGAGCTAAGGCAAGATTAGAGAAGCTGAGCACAATTGCATGAACAAGATCTAACCTAGCCCATGAGTTCAAAAACCAATGACGACTACAAAGCTGAATCGCAAGCAGAGCTTTGTCTGGGATTAGATGATTATAATCAATCTGGTAAAGGAATGTTCAACGATTTGGATGGGAGAAAAATCTAAAAAAGGAAGCAAGTACCAAGCGATAGCGAGAAGCCGAGAATAGAGAAGTTGAGCAAGTGAGCTGAGCGACTATCCAGGTGAGGCAAGAGTGTTGAGCGAGAGCGACAGAGTGATCGCAATGGTTCAGGGTTTGTGTGACAAAGTCATAAGCAGCTAAGCATAGTATTACTTTCCTTCCTTCTTTTTTTCACAAAAAAAGTTAGCTAACCCATCAACCCGCGGGTTAACCCGTTATGGGTTTCAGCTATGCGGTACGAGCCTAACTCGACCTGCATTTTAATCAACCCATTTTTTAAAACCTAACCCACCATAATTTTACGGGTTGGCCCATATTACCAGCTCCATTAATACATTAGGTGCAATAAATAAAAAAATAAATTCCAGATACATAAACAAAAAAGTACACTTGTCTCTGATATTTTCTTGCATGGATTAGGATTCTTATAAGTCTTGGAGGTATGACCAGTCTCATGGCATCTTGCACAATGATAAACCCTTTTGTTTTGGAATTAAGATTCTCTTCTTTTACTCTTTAGCCTATCCGAAAGTCTTATAATCAATGGTGGCTTCTAGCAGGTTTGGGCTAATAAATTTGTCACCGTCAATACTTCTGGACATAGACAGTCATATATGGCTACCGGCCTCATGCTACTAGCATATATCTTCTATTAAGCAGTAAACTTGTAACATTCATCCACAAAATTGTACAAATTGCTATAAACTAGCTTGATTACTATATATGCATGTGCATAAGGTATTCCACTCATTTGTCATGCCAAACAAGAGTATATATATGCTACTCATTTGATAATATCATTCTTGTCAACTCTGCATACGTTGCCCCTTCTTTTATTATTCTTGTTTTAACACTCCCCCTAATATATTGCATACTTCCTTGGTCATCATTTTAAAAATATTCCCTATATGAAAAAAAAAGTAATATATGTTATCCAGAAAAACTTGCCATCTTGCAGGTCAACCTACATGACACATAATGTATTGACAACTACACACAACATAATGACAACACATTCATCCACTATTGAAAAGATGCGGTGCTATTTCATAATAGAGCTTTTTCAACAAAACAAGCTTGCATCATATGCTTAGAAATAATATATAAAATGTCCCCCTATGTGAAAAAAATAACATAATACATGTTTTCCAGTAGTGTTTGCATTCTTACAAGTCAGCCTGCACAATACAGTGTATCGACAACTATCCATGGCATATTGACAACACAAGAATACACTATTGACAATATATAGAGTTATTTGTACAAGATATTTTTTAATGTATCAATGTTGAATCAAATTATTCCATACCCATTAGCTATGAAAATTGAATGATCGCATGTATACCCAAAAAGTATTATCCTACCCTTAAACGATAATGAAATCATTAATGCACAAGAAATCATTTAGCCACTCAACAATCACTATATCGTTTTCTATTGATGAAATCCTGCAGTCGCAGATGAAGCACTCCCACCTCACTTAAATGAAGACAAGGGCGGTAATTATGGCTATGAGGAAGTGAAAATTACCTTACCATGATCAACAATCGTGAATATGCAGCAATCTTCAGTATCGCTGATCATGAGTTTTGTGAGATATGCGTTTAAGCAAAATTTCCTTTTTAACGATAAAGGGCAAATCAGTAATTTTATTTTTAGACTTATTTATCCTTAAGTTTCTAGAGATCTGGCAGCTATTTGATGAATTCATGGGACCTTAAAGTGATTTTCCCAAAATATATACCCCTTTATTTAAAAATGTAAGGCATTTTTAACTAAATCTTACCCGTAATAAAGTAGTTATTTGTTTTTAAACTAACATTATATTTTATATTTATCCCTATTTAATAGGGTGTCTCACCATAAAATAAATATAAAGCGACATATTAAATATGAATACTTTTAAAAAAAATAAAAGCAATAATTATATCGTGAAAAATTAAAAATATCTTATATTTTTAAATATTTAAGTTTTTCAAAAATGACTCACACTTTTAAATGGAGTAAGTGTGTGTGTGTGTACTATAATAGACTCATGTGATACTATATATTTTAGCTCAAGACTTTTCTTTTGTGAGCACATGCACAAAAACTAAATTTTTTCAACAGTAGAAATTGATCCAAGATCTTGAAAAAAGCAGATAGCGGCGGCTTAACTCAGAACGCGATTTTTATCCCCTTAATCGTTTATTCCATTTTCAGCCATTTGGGTAATTTCATTTTAAAAATCGATTTCAAACACAAAAATCGATTTTGAAGCCTAACCAAACAGGCACTATAGGTTAGGCTAAGGTGAGATGAAGTTTCATTCAGCAAACTAACATTCTCTGCGTACGGTTCGTTTAGGAAACTGAGATGGAAAAATACCCAAACATCAATTGGGGCATATCTGCATTTTGTAAAAGGACTTTCAAAGTGTCAAACTTGCTAACCAAACACCTCTAATTCCATGTGCAGCAGTGGTGTATTGGAAATGATAAGATAAGAAAGTGGTATTTGCTCAAAGTAAATTTAATTTTTGTTGATGTCACTGCTCTTTGATCAAGTCAAACTCATCTCTACAGTAAATTAAATTTTAAGAAAGGATAGGTTAGATAAATTAAATCTGTAAAATCTCATTCTTTTGCAACTTCAAAAGTAGAGAATTATTGATGAAACTTTCCCGTTAATCTATCTGCGTTTTAGGTTAATGTTTTCTCATAATAAAAAGACAAGGGAACAGACTCCTTCAGATTCAGAATCAAGCATATCGGTAACATTTATTATACCTACACTCATCAAACTCGCCTGCAAATGCATGAGCAACGCAGTATTAGAGTCACTATGGTTTCTTTAACTTGCATTGGGAGGATTCTTCTACGAAGCCTTTTACTTCCTTTCACTTTTGCATGGAGGAGTTCAGGCGTTTGCTTCCCCATTTAAGAGCAAAATTTCCAAAAAATCTTTAGAAGCCTTTGGTGATCCATAACTTACGGCATGAAGCTACTTTAAAGTGATGCCGATAGTTGGACACTCCACTTCTGAGTTCCTTGATGTTTCGGAGTTCGGACGATGAAGGAGGAGACCTTGTTTTCCCTTCTAGCATGCAGAACGGTGTAGCTCCTCCTACTGTCGCATACAATCAAGAATCTAGCCCTGTTTTGGGTCTGCCTATCACTTTCATTATTGGTTCCAAATTGGGTTTTGTCTGTGTTCTCAAGCAAAGCTTTTGTGGTCTCAAGTGAAATGTCCTGATTAGTGATGACGCTGTTGGTCAAGGTTTTCGTGGGGTTTTAGCCAAAAAATCTTGTTCACTGGTATGATTACATTATGGACCTCTTAAGTTTGCATACATTCACTTAGAGGTCCATAATATAGTGCTGCATATGATGTTCCTGTTTTTTAGTGTTCTCTTTGTCTTAGTTATCATTTTAGGCTGAAGTTTCACAAACTTCCTGATGCTATCCTCTTTCAACCTTTGCTTCAGCTGAAGCAGTGGTCTTCAAAATCCTACGGGAGAGTATATGGTGCCTCATACTTCTTTTGGAGAAGGTATTGTTGCATTTTTCAACTTGTTGCGCTGTCGTCTTCCTTAATCATGCTAGTCTTCATGCTGGTTTCAATATTTCACCTTACGAGTTGCTACCAGATGCTGCTGCAACTTTGTGGACCGAATAACTTTGAATTCTCGATGTTTCAGCTTTGGTTGTTTAAGTTTGTCATGTTTCTGGTTGGTTTTTGTGTAAGGTCCAATGTATAATGGGCCACTTTATGGTTGTCGTTGCTTGCTGTTTGCATTCAGTGTTGTTTGCCAGTGTATTGGCCCAAGAATATTGCAATTGTCTTCTCTTTGGGCTTTGGTTGTAATCTTTTTATTCTCATATAAGTTGCTTTTTTTAAAAAAAAAATACAAGATTATGGAAAACCCGTGCAGGAGACTAGTGTCTTGTCATATCTAGAGTCATGAAGCTATTATAGTCGGGGGGTGGGTTGTCAAAGATACAAATATTAAAATTATAATAATATATTTTATAGGCTAGAAGATCAGCTCATTTGTTGGCTTCCGTATAGACATGGTCAAAAATGACCACCTAATTTCTCATTATGAGATCCTTAATATTTTGATAATCAAAAAAAGAGGGTGATTATTATAGTAGATATTATTGATAAGTGATAAAGCCTTCAAGGAATCTGAGTAGACGTTAATTTTAGATAGATTCTCATTCCAACAAAGGTTGAGGCCTTCTAGAATTTTTAAGAGTTTAGCTTCTCTATTGGGATAGCACCTAAGGTTTTTGAAAAACTTCTTAATCCAATTTCTTTTGTCATATCTAATAATGCCCCCACAAGTAGTAGCACCATTAGTATTGACAAAGACATTGACCCTAAGTCTAACCCAACTGGGTTTAGGAAGGCTTCATTCAACTTTAAGTCTATCGCCTTATTTGTTCAAATGGTTCATCTTGGATTGAGACATAAGATCGTTGATTATTTGTTCAAATGTAAGTTGCTTTTACTTTACAAAAGAAAAGGTATATAAGCAACGTCAGTCTGAGTTTAATAAGAAATGAAAATGATTTGAAGATTATCTATTTGGGTGTTGAGATGCTATGTCCCGATAAGTAACGGAATCAATGGAAAGTTTTCCCTTATATCATTTTCATATGAAAGTTCTTCTCACCTTCCAGGAAACGCTTAGCGGCCTTATATTATAAAATACTAACTAAACAGAGATTCGTTGTCGGTGAGCTTTGAAATATCTCAACCAGGTGTAGAAAAATCTTCATCCAATCCCTACTTCATATATTAATCATCCAAAGAAACTATGGGATGATGGGAATGACAAGAAAAATAAAGGAAGGAAAAACAAGCTAAAAGCCTTAAAGCTCCATCACCATCAACAAGAAATCACACCACATAATCAAAGTAGTTCATGCCACGTACCATTTCTGGCTTAAGCTGCAACTGGTCAGTTCCTATTGTGGAACAAGCATCAGCCCCCAATCTCCTTGTGTCGCAGACATGTGTGCGATGCAGAATGCGGTTATGACTCAAATTTGTAGGCATTGTGCCTTTTTGAAGGAATAGAAATAAGCAAGTTGCAATATTTGACTCAAATAGTGTTTGGATGTGTTAAAAAATTTGAAGAAATTGAAATAAACAAGATTTCTTTTTACCACAATTGAAATAAACAAGTTGCACGAAACCAAATAAAAATTTGAAAAAATAAAAACAAATTGCACCAAACCCAAAAGAATGTTTATAACTTATGAAAAGTATGGTCCTTTGTATATATTTTGCAAATTACATTAACATTAATGTTGACATTGAAAATAAATTATACATTCACTCGCCCAAATATTTTCATAGTATTGTATTAGAAAAATTTATGTGAGACATGTTGAGTTTTACCTTAACTTTTGATAGTTTAATACAGTTTTTATTTTTACCTCACCTAATGAGATAAGAAAAACAGGTCTAATATAATAATATCTTGAAATTCAGTATACCACACCCCCATCACTGAAGCAGCTGGTAGGCTGCAGATTGCTTGGGTCAAAGCGGTGGAACTTATTATACAAAATTGGAGCATGGAATTACAAGATTGCCATAAAATATTATCAAAGAAGCTGATAAATTTCAAAAACGTCATCGCATGATATCATAATATATTTTGAAATTAAATCGTAGAAAAACCGAGAGTTAAGGAGACAGGAAGACTTGATGCCAGCAAGTTCGGGAAAGCCCAACTGGGATTGAGCTGGGAGAGTTATGCTTAGTATGAATGGTTGACCAGCATTGACCAGCTGGCTGGTTTGCCTTTGATCCACTCCATGTATTGAGATAAAAGCATGTAGTTTCAATCCTTAGTTGCCAAATCCATAGTTTCAAAACATAAACTGAACCATGAAAACTTCCTCTAGTTCCCCTTACATCGTTCTATTTCTGCATCTTTTACTCTTGCATCTCCAGATTGCTTTTGCTTATAATATCAGTTATTCTCCCTTGGAAAACATTGCCCTCAACTGTGGCACTAGCTCACCAGAACCTGTGTTATACGATGGAAGGAGCTGGACTGGAGATGCAGATTCACAGTATGAATCTTCTGATGTGGAAGCCAAGTCCCTGGTAGCCAAAGCCTCAATGATTAATGCATCTGTTCCTGAAGTTCCATACATGAGTGCTCGAGTGTTTCACTCTCAATTTACCTATAGATTCAATGTGACTCCTGGTCCGAAATTCATCCGCCTTCACTTCTACCCTACTTCTTACTTGGGTCTTGATGTCTCCAAAGCTTTTGTATCAGTCACTGCAGGTAATTTCACTCTTCTGCATAACCTGAGCGTTTCGCTCACTACTGATTACATGAACAAAGCATATCTGATGAAAGAGTTTATCATCCATGTGAGCGGAAGGACCTTGGAGCTGACCTTCACTCCATCATCCAATGCTTCGGATGTCTATGCATTCGTCAATGGAATCGAAGTTGTTTCCATGCCTTCCAATCTCTATATTCAGGGTGATAATGCCCACATTCCTTTAGTTGGTCATGATCCTGTGCTATATTACATTTATAATGATTCTGCCATGGAAACCATGCATAGAATCAATGCAGGAGGGGATGCAATTCCAGCCAAATATGATTCGGGACTGTTTCGTACTTGGCTTGGAGATGATGAACCTGTATATTTTCCTTCCGAAGGAGTTGAACCTGGTAATATGACCATGCCAATTATGTATCGGGAAACTGTTCCACCATATCTTGCACCAGAACTTGTCTACCGTACTGCCCTGGCAATGAATCCCTTTTTAGATGGCAGACTCAATCTAAACTATAATCTATCATGGTTCTTTTCAGTTGATTCTGGTTTCAATTATCTTGTTAGGCTACACTTCTGTGATGTCATCCAAGAGGTGACTTCGGTGAATCAGGTAGCCTTTACTATATACTTAAATAATCAAACAGCTATGGATGACTTTGATGTAATTGCTGTGACTGGTGGTCCTGGAGTTCCTGTGTACCTAGACTTTGTAGTGGTGGTTCCTGAAACAACCGAAGGAAAGAAGGATCTTTGGCTAGATCTTTATCCATCCGTGAGGAGTAAACCTCAGTATTACACTGCTTTCTTGAATGGTGCGGAGGTCTTTAAACTGAGCAAGTGGGATGGAAATCTTGCAGGGGTTAACCCTGTCAACAAGAAGTCTGAGTCATTTGCGCCGGTGCCCCATGCTGCAGCATCTGCAAAGACAAAGAAAATCACATTCATCATCATTGGATGTGGACTGAGTCCTGTGGCGTTAGGGGTATTAATTCTCTTTTTCCTGATTGTTTATAGGTTAAAACTAGTGAAGACAAGGAAGATCTCATGGCATGATCGCTTGATACTTATTCCTAATCAAGTGAAAAAAGCTCACAAAACATCTCGCCATCATTTTTCTCTGGATGAGATCAGAGTTGCAACAAATAACTTTGATGAGGCTCTGGTCGTCGGTATTGGTGGTTTTGGCAAAGTGTACAAGGCTAGTTTTGATCATGGCTCTACCTTTGTAGCCATAAAGGGGAGCAATCCAAGGTCAGAACAAGGTGCTTTAGAGTTTGAGACAGAGATCCATGTGCTCTCCCAGCTGCGCCACCACAACCTTGTTTCTCTTTTGGGTCATTGCAAAGAAGATGGGGAGATGATACTGGCTTATGAATACATGTCCAATGGTACTCTGTTTGACCATCTTCATTTGAGATCGAGGGAAGAACTTCCTTTGTCATGGATTCAACGTCTTGAGATATGTATCGGAGTGGCAAGGGGTTTGCACTACCTCCACACTGGCACAGAGCACAAGATCATCCACCGAGACATCAAGACAAGCAATATACTCCTGGACCATAACTGGGTGGCCAAAATTTCAGACTTCGGCTTGTCAAAGGTAGGCAACCCAACTTTAGTCAGCACCAACGTCAAGGGCAGTGCTGGATACTTAGATCCAGAGTACTTTCGGCATCACAAGCTGACTGAGAAATCTGATGTGTACTCATTTGGGGTGGTGTTATTGGAGGTGATAAGTGCAAGGCCTGCTGTGAATCCAGTTGAAGATGATGATGAACATGGTAACTTGGCAGACTGGGCTCTGTACTGCTGTGAGAATGGCATTACAACTCAGCTAGTGGAGCCCCACCTTGAAGGAAATATAGAAGCAGAATCTTTTGAGACATATATCGGGGTGGTCAAGAAATGCTTGGCTGAGAAAGGGGTAGAGCGCCCCACCATGAGTGAAGTGTTGCAGAGCCTTCTCCTCGCATTGCAGCTTCAGAGAAATGCTAATATAGCACCAACCAGTGGTGGCAATAGAACAGAAAATAGCGATTCAGGAAGCAACTCAGATTTGACACCGGGGATTGAGTTCTCTGAGATCATGATACCCATTGGACGTTGAAATTATTTTCTGACAAAAGTTTCACCCACACTGTACAAGAATCAGAGTTGCGAAGTTGTGATTAGGACACAAGAAGATGTATTATTATTTTTGTAGGAGGGAAACGTGATTACTGATTGCTGTATTCTTTATATATTTTAAAATGACAAGGATTGGTGAGAATTAGTGAAGGATTTCTACCATGTTGAACTGTAAAATTGATTTCAAGTTTGAGCTCGGGGCAAACAATAATACTACTGATTAAGTTTTTGGTAGGAGACATACCTCCCAAATACATGCTTGCAAGTTACCAATCCAACAAATCTTGGTTAAAAATCTTGGATACTAGAGCTCAAGCAGGGGGGAATATTTATACTATATATATTTTTTAAAAAAAAACATGTATTAACTTTTAACCATGTGATAAGAAATTAAAATGTCCTTGAAAAAGAATATGGTGGTTTTGAACTAATAATTTTATTTTAATATTATTTCTTTTGTAGTAAAATATATAAAGTTGATTTAAAAAATTGACTGTTTTATATTGAACAATTACAATATATATATAGTACTTTTTATAATATAATCATCGTCATCAATATAAAATAAAATTTTTTTAACAAACTGCATCGTTATATTTGCATTTTTCGTCATGTGCCAAATTTTCATATTATACCTTACAACAGAAGTTATGTCGGTAATAGCACTCGAGTTTAATAAAAAATATGGATAATGAATCCTTTGTTGCTTTAAATTTACATCGGTTATTGATTTATTCATTGAAGTCTAATTTTTATCAATCAAATTTCTAAAGTTTTATAATCATGCATAATTAATCTTTATGATATTGTTTTCCCTTCAAAGCAAGAGGACTGTGCATGGTGTTGATTCCTTATGAGATTGATTGATAAATATTAAATTCTAGGAAATAAATCAATAACTGAATCTAATTTGATATACCAAAACTTTTATTATCCATAAAAAATATAAAAATTAATTTGAAAACTATATAATTATTTATTAATATATTCTCTTAATCTCATTTTACTCTCTCTATTTAAAAATGTAAGGTATTTTTAATTTTTTAAAATATAATTATTATTTTTTTAAAAAAATACCTCTATTGATAATAATTTTATATTTATTATAGAATATTTAATAAAAAATATGAAAAAATAGAATTAATTAAAAAATATATAATTAATTTATTAAAAGATAAAATTTAATTAAAAATATTTTATATTTTTAAAGAGAGAAAGTATAAAGTATTGTTTGTTTTCTCATGCAAGTTCATTTCTGCATGGCGCCGTTTGACTGAATCAAGTTTAGGATATGGAAGCCAGTCATCCAAAGATTCGTTGTAGGTGAGCTGTGCAATTTTTGAACCGAGTGCGTAGGTCCCAAGTCCCAACATATTATTCAGACTTTGTCCTATAGCAATATGCCTTCCAGCTTAGGTTTTGTTAATCTTACTTCCGACATAGACTAGTCTTTTGTGTATTTTATTATTATTCTTTTTATAAATAACCGCCCTTTACTACGAAAGGTCCTAATATATTAAATAAAATAATTTATGAAAGTTTGAAATTCATTGCATCCATTCAAATGTTAGAAACTTCATGCGCAACAGTTGGGGGAAAGAAATAAAGGAAACGAGCTAAAAAGGAAAAGCCCAAAAGCCCAGGTGTAAATGTAATGTGGGGACCTCAAGATCCAAAACATTATATCATTTTAAAATTCATATAGAAATAAAACAAATATTTTATATGATTAAAACAATCAACAGTTGGAAGTTAAGAAGCACAGCAAGAAAAGAAGAAACCCGAGCAAAACTAGCTGCTTAGCGAGGAATTAGTCGATGTGTAAGTGCTCTCCGTGTGGACCAAACAAAGCTGGAGAACTGCAGACTTGGAGATTGACTTTGCCAGGAGCTAGGAAGAGTCCTTCAAGTCACATCAACTCTCAACAATCAGTAAGGCCAATCAGATTCATAGCCTGCGATCTAAAGATACTATTCCTGACTTTTGTAACAACATGAACAAGGCAATCCCTCCGCTCACCTCTGTTTCTCAAATATTTCTGTAAATCAGCCTCTTCATGGAGAAAAACCATACACTTGAGCTATGCAAGTATGTTCTGAGCTCTGTGATGCATCTCTCCTTCCTTTTAACTACTTTCAAAACCTGTTCTTCAACTGACGTCCCTTCAGATAGAATCCTCCTCGACTGTGGTTCTTTGGGAGCATCAAAATTCAATGGAGCAAAATGGATAGGAGACACTCGCACCCATTTTTTGCCTCAAGCATATGACGAAACATCTTCAGCACGCTTCATCTCAAACCTGAGCTCTGGAGTACCAGAGGTCCCATACTCAACCGCACGCGTGATTCATTCTCCATTCACATACTCTTTCCCCTTCTCCCATGGCCTTGTCTTCATCCGTTTTTACTTTCTTTCGACTTCGTACCTGGGTCTAAGCCCCTCCAAGGCTTACTTTTCTGTTAAAACTGGTCCTTATACTCTGTTAAGTAATTTCAGCCCATCTGTTGCCGCTAGAGAGCTCAAATTAGTCTTCTTCACTAAGGATTTCTTGGTCAACGTCAAGGAAAAGAGACTTGACATAACTTTCATCCCGTATTCTCTGGTTTCCAATGCATTTGCCTTTATAAATGGCATTGAGATTTTCGCAGTGCCTCTCAGTATTTACTTTCCGGGTCCTAACTCTCCCCTTCCTTTACTTGGGCATCAGGTACCCTTCTTTATTAATGATGACTATGCTCTTGAAATGCTTTACCGGATTAATGTCGGAGTTGATGAGCATACTGATGATGCTGTAAATGTGTTTGGAACATATGACGATGATCTGAGCTACATAGCTAGCTATAGACAAGGAAGTGTCCTTAATATTAAGTTTCGTCCTACTAGGGTGACTTACAACTCTTCCAAATCCAATGATTATCATTATGCAGCACCAGAAGAACTTTATTGGACCGCCAGGACGATGGGTATCGACGAAGACACTAACACGAGGTACAACTTAACATGGTCCTTCCCGGTTGATTCCGGTTTCAAATACCTTATTAGGCTTCATTTCTGTGAGATATCCATGGAGATAGCCCAGGTCAACCAAAGGGTGTTCAAGGTATATATCAACAACCAAACAGCAGAGGAGAGCATGGACTTGGTTGCTCTTACTGGTGCACCATCTGTCACTTTATACAGAGACTACGTGGTCATGATTCCTGCAGGAAATGGGAGGAAGCAAGATATGTGGATTGCCCTTCACCCAAACATGGAGTCAAAGCCCAGGTATGCTGATGCTATACTGAATGGCATTGAGATCCTTAAGTTAAGCGACAGCAGCCACAATCTTGCGGCTAGTATCCAACTGGATATGGAACAAAAGGAGAAGAAAACTCGTTACAGCATTATTGTTGGAAGTACGGTAGGTGTCATTTTGGGATTGCTCATTACATTTTTCATTGTTATTCACAAAAAGGGGAAGAGAGTTAAGTGGGGACCTTTTCGGGTGGTCCCGTCAAACTCAGCAGGCAAAAGTCCCAAAAATTTTCATTCAACAGTCAGCTCAAGTCAATGCTACCAATTCACATTATCAGAGATCAGATCAGCAACGAACAACTTCAGCCAGGCTCTTGCCATTGGGGAGGGAGGCTTTGGTAAAGTTTACAGGGGGTTCATCCATGATGGAGTCACCACCGTGGCAATAAAGCGCTGTAATCCTACTTCCCACCAAGGATACAGAGAGTTTCAAAATGAAATCAATTTGTTATCCTCATTTTGTCACAAGAATTTAGTATCGCTTCTGGGCTACTGCCAAGAGGACAATGAGCTGATACTTGTCTATGAATACATGGCTGAAGGCACTCTTCGCGATCACTTATACAAAACACAGAAACAGCCACTACCTTGGAATCAAAGAATACATATTTGCATTGGTGCGGCTCGAGGATTACACTACCTCCATACAGGCACAAAGCATCCAGTTATTCACAGAGATGTCAAATCAGCCAACATTTTGTTGGATCACAACCTCGTGGCTAAAATTGCAGATTTTGGGTTATCTAGAATTGGCCCCACTTCCGCATCACGAAACCATGTTAGCACTAATGTTAAGGGTACTTTTGGCTATTTAGACCCAGAATACTACAGGAGAAGAAAGCTAACTGAAAAATCTGATGTTTATTCGTTTGGGGTGGTGCTGTTTGAAGTGTTTTGCGGAAGGCCGGCAGTGAATCCTATGGCGGCGGAAGAGGATGGTGAGGAGATTGGCTTGGTTCAGTGGGCTTGGCAGTGTCATCTCTCTGGGGAATTTCATCGAATGGTGGATCCGCATTTAAAAGGAAGAGTTCCATCAGATTGCCTCAAGGCATTCGTAGATATTGGCATCAAGTGCTTGGCAGAAAAGAGCACAGATAGGCCAACTATGGGGGAAGTGCTTAGTAATTTGGAGAAGCTTTTGTTGTTGCAGGAGAGTCCAGATGAAGAAGAAACAAATGGAGATCCACATCCCCTTGTCGGGATAAATGAGAAGGCCAACAAGCAATAGGTTGATGGATCAACAATAACTGCACAATGAAATTGTGCCAGAGGATAGAGAATGAAGATTAATACATGATAGAAACTGAATTGTAGCAACTCGATGTATGAAATGGGAAGTGTAGGAATTTTAACCACCACTGTTTGATTCAAAGTTCATCGCGTCTTTCGTTACTTTTAAGAGCTTATGGGCCGATTTCGACAGTATACCCATTTATTTCCCTTGTATTAAAGATAAACACTTGATGCCAAATTGGTTTTGCATGATCAGCTAATTATTCAGAATATTCAACATTCACTGAAGGGTTCAAAAAGATTACCCCTTAGGATCTTCAACATTACCGATTTGCCTCTTCCCTGCTTTTCCTGCCCCTTCTCGCCGTCTTCCTCTCCGACCTCTCTATCTATCAATGGATGTTTTATCTCTCTACTGGTTCTTTCTCTTTCTTGGTTTTTACCGATCCGGCTCCCTCCTCCGCTCTCCTTCTCACCGAAGCTGTCCCTGTCAATCTCTCCGTCCCGCTCTCTGTTTCGGCTTATTCCCACTCACCGAACTGTAAAAGCATTATTCTGCATTCAACCGCTCCTGTTTCTCTCTATCTTCCAGGGAGATGACGCACGGCGGGATGGTTTGCTAAGAGGAGGGAAATTTGCAAGTAAATCAAGTCATGGAGCTGAACCTGAAATGTTTCAAGGGTATTTTGGTACTTTTATCTTTGTTCCTCCCCTCCTTTTTGGGTTTTAACCAGAGAAAATTACTCCAGAGTCTTTTATAGGAATTCTAACTACAATAAAATTCGATGAAATAGATAACCAAACACAAAGTCTGAAATCTTTTATTTTAATTATATTTTTATGTTTAAAAAAAACCATCAATCATTAGTCACGGAAGCTCCGACCAACAACCAGTGATTGAAGGCCACTGTCAGCGAGCAAATTATTAGTCATAAGAGAATTTAAGGATGCACCTTCTTGAATTCCAAAATATTTTGTCCCCACGACACCACGGAAGCCATTTGATAAACATATGCAAAATATTACATGTACACACACATACACGTAAAGAACTTATTGTCAATTGCAAAACATTAGTATTCAATGCCCTTTGTTAAATTATTATTTTTCCTTGCCTTATTGTCATTTCTTTAATTGATGTGGTATAATTTATGCATTTTATCATGAACTTATTTCATTTCAAATTATCTCAATTGTTAATGTCATTTTCCTCTACCTCAAATGTTTGGTGTGGTCGGTATTACTTGTGTATTTTGTTGTGAACCTATTACATTTCAAATTATTTTACTTGTCAACGTTCTTTGTCTTATTATCATTTTCCCTTATCTTATTGTCATTATCATCTCTCCCATTGCAAGTAATTGGTATAATATAACTTATCCATTTTATCATAAACTTATTTCACTTTAAATTATTTTAGTTGTCAATACCTTTTTCCATGTTGTCATTTTCCCTTACTCTATTGTCATTGTCTTTTGTTTCGTTGTAAATATTTGGTGTAATATAACTTATAAATTTTATCATGAGCTTATTACATTTTAAATATTTTCAATTGTCAATGCTTTTTACTCTATTGTCATGTTTCCTTGCCCCAGTTGTCATTACCCTCCACCTCGGTGTAAATAATTGGTATAGGAGAAATGACAACAAGGCAAAAGACATCAACAATTGAAATAATTTGAATTAAAATAATTTAATGATAAAATGCACAAGTTGTACTACACTAGTTAATTACAATGAGGCAAAGGACAATAATAACAAAACAAGGGAAAATGACAACACAATAAAGGATATTGACAACTAAAATAATTTGAAGTGAAATGAGTTCATGATAAAATGCACAAGTTATACCACAACAATTATTTACAACAAGACAAAGGGTAATGACAATAGAGTAAGAGAATATGATAATTGAGCAAAGGGCATTGACTACTAATGTTTTGTACTCTTTTCGTTTAAAAATGTAAGGCATTTTTAATCGAATCTCACCTTCTAATAAAATAATTACTTGTCTTCAAATTAAGCCTATTTTTTATATTTACTTTTATTTAATAGGGTATTTAATTCTAAAATAAATATAAAATGATTTATTCAATAAAGATACTTTTTAAAAAAAGGTAATTATTGCACTTTAAAAAATTTAAAATGCCTTATATTTTTTAACATTCAATCTCTTAAAAAATATCTTACATTTTTTAATAAATGAAGTAATTAACATTAAATTCTTTATATGTGTGTGTGTGTAAAATATTTTGCATATATTTATTAAATTGTGTTCAATGGCCTAATGGTGTTATACCTTCTCGTAACCAAGGGGTTGTATCTTCAAATCTTACCAACTTATGACCAATAATAATAATAATAATAATTCGCTCGCTCTAGTAGCACCAGCAACTAGCAACGTGCTCCGATTGCCGGCATCCAGCCGGAGCTCCAATGACGAGCAGTGGATAGTTTTTGTTTAAAAAAAATAAAGTAAGGGTACTTTAGCAAGTCAACATAAAATATATTTAATATAAAAGATTTGGGATTTTGGGGTAGTTTGTCCATTTCATGGGATCTTATAATACTTGGAATCCCATGAGGAATTTTGGAGTGATTTTCCCTTTTAATTAAGCATCGTTGCTGACTCGTAACTCGTAAGAAACTCAAACGTGTTGGAGGTAAGAAGAAGAAACTTCAGAAAAATGGAATCACCTGTTGCTTCTAAAAACTGAGCTGGCTTAAATGCTTGAATCTGGACCAATGCCTACTATGCATCTAAAGCTCTCATAGATACAACTTAACGAGAGGGCTGAAGAAGAATTCATTGTTCCGTGTTTACCTGATGGTAGTGGTTGTTTTTGGATTAGAGGATGCTTCATGACAATTCAAGCAACAAGGTCTGATTCTCTTCTGCCTTCACATGTTTCATGTATCAACATGTTGACACTAATCATTACATTTTGAGCTAAATGTCCCCCCCCCCAAAAAAAAAAAAACTCCCCAAAAAAGCAAAAAGAAAAAGAAAAAAGAAAGGGGCCTTTTCTTCTTTCCCCATTTCTAGGCATTGATGATTGTCCTTGACCATTCACTAGTTTCATTAAACAAGTAAAATAGGCAAAGAAAACTAAAATTTAATTTCACTAAGCACTACAAACACAAGTTTGATATAACAGAAAGGCCTGGTTTCTTATAACGTGGTGAAGTAAGATTTGAACCTCCACTAAAAGAGATATTCACATTTAGTATTCAATCGTACTTCAAATAAGATTGCCTTCAATAAAAAAATACATGTGCGCAGTTAAAAAAACTTCACCAAACACCATTACATCCTTTAATAACCCCATATATCAACCTCAACCTAAACTGGCCTTTTAGCCATGATTCCCCTAATTAGCCTTAACTATTCCTAATTCCCATCTATCATGTTGACATCTGCCAGATATAATTGATAAAAATTGATGTTGTACAATTGAAGCTTACAATGTTTTTTTACATGTGAACTCTGGAGACTGTTATATGATTTTTCATTGTCTTGTTAAGTAAAGAAAATTCTCAATGAAAATCAGATTCATTGCTACTCCTCCTAGATGCTTAGGTATGTCAAGTATTATCCATCAGACTCAGTACAATTTGAATGGTTGATATGTATAACACACAATGCTCCATTAGTAAGCAATCCTTTACATTTCATTGTAGGCCAGCTATTGGATTTTGTGGTGTAGATTTTTGCAGGGAATCTTTGCATGGCACTGAAAAATTTCAGCTTAGCAAGCAGACAATTTTTTGAAACTAAATTTTGATAGCATAACTACGATTTAGCTTTTTCTTTCATTAAAACTAAGGCCTAATTACCTAAAACATGCCTTCATCCTGAGTATATGTTCCGAATACTACATGAATGCTAAGTTACATGATATCTTCCTCACAGGTTTCTTGATCACTGATCTTTGAAGATGACAAAATACTCGATGAGAAGATGAGCAGGAAGTAAGCCACCAAAGTTTTCAGAAGTATCAAACTACTCTTTCTGGTGGTTTGTAAGATTTTCTGGACAGTAAACACTACGCTACATTTGCACGATATTTAGTAAATAGAAAAGTGTTTTCTAAAAAAGAAATGGTAAATGTATCTATCCCATCTTCTTTCTAGGTAAATTCTCTAATTCCTTTCTGGAAAACACTTTTTTATATGCCAAACATGCACTCGATGTTATGAACTTGTGTGTAGAGCAAGGTCAATAATTTAACTTAACGAAGAAACTAAACGGCTGTCCTAATGGTTCTAGAAAGATCTTGGCCTATCTCATACATAGTAGAATCTTGAACTTCTAGAATACACAATGCAATATGCAAAAAAATTAAAAGGAGAGTATGCATTATAGCAGTCGTTGGCATTACTAATTTCTTGACACATTATCACACGACAGTGTCAATCCACTTTCACTTTATTCCTAAACTTGAGGAATATAAGAATGATTTAAAACTTAATAATTACTCACTTGATAAGAACCTACCCCTGGCTACCACCAGAACACATAGAAAGGGACATAGGGATTATGTATTCTACTACCCTGTTGAATTTGTAGTGTGTGTGTGGTTTGTATCTTTTGCTCACTGTTATCAACCGTGTTAGTAATCTGAAACTATAACCATTATCCTTCCTTTATAGTGTCATTTGTATCCGCAACAAGAATATCTAAGTGGGTTTTGTGGAATGTTTGTATCCATGAGTGCATTGTATCTGGGAGTAATGTATTAGAGCCTTTATTCTTATCTTCTTGTGCAAATATGTACTTTATCTAGCAGAGGTGATCTGTTTGGAAGAAGCATTTGTTGAGGGTCATAACAAACTTTCATATTCAGAATTAAGCATACATGCAATAAATACTCTGAGGTGAAAAGGGCAGATACCTTCTGTGCTTTGACTCATTTGCAAACAGCCCTTTTATATTTTCGAAATTCAGATCATGTGTCTTTGCATTTTATTATTTTTAGCCTAGCTACTAGGTTCTCAACATGAGTTTGCATTTATATCTTGTATGTAACTGTGTGCGCAAAATTGAAAGTTCTCTTGCTGAAGTTTTGCAAAATTTTAGTCTTGAAGATGTTTGATCCTCAAAAACAGAAGCATTGAAGAAGTAATATATTAATACCAGTGTATCAAAACAAAAAATCAATCTCCAACCTAGACTTAAAAACTGATCTGGCCGAGTTATCCTAATCAAAAGATTGAATAACAAAATAGAATAAAATAGTGGCGAAACGTTTCTTGGAATAATGTAGAGGAAAGTGAGAACATAATACCTCCATCTGCTGCAGTGGTTTATAGGAAAGTGAGAAAATTGTACTTGCACTCCAAGCAAATTTAATTTTTGGTTGACGTCGCCTCTCTTGGATCAAATCAAGCTCAACCTCTACAATAAACTAAATATTACGAAAGGATAATTTAAGTAAAATAAATTTATAATCACTCATTCTTTTTGAACAAGAGAATAATTTATTTCAAAAGTAGAGAAGAATGAGAATGTGATGAAACTTTGCCACTGATATATCCCTGTCTTTTACGCTAAGGTTTTCTCATGTTAAAACGACAAGAGATCAAACTCCTTTAGATTCAGAATCAAGTATATCAGTAATAAGATTCTTGTCTAGTGAAAAATGAAAATAATTTAAAGACTATATAAATTGTGTGTTGATATAATACACCAGTCCAAAGCTAACATCATCGTTAGAAAGTTCTTCCCTATTTATTTTCATATGTCCTTTCTGCCGGCCAACATTTGACAGCCTTACTCTAACAAGCTAACTAAATTTGACCGAATCGAGTTAAGGATAGAGAATCCAGTCATATAAAGATTCGCTGTCGGTGAGCTTTGAAATTTCTGAACCAAGTGTGGAGATTATAGTCCTTCATTCAATACCTGCTTCATACATATTAGTCAGTAGGATTGGAATAGTACAATTGTTTGTGTTGAAAAGTCATTACATTCATTCAAGCATCATCCATAGAAGCCACGAGTGACGGGGAAAGAAGGAAAAGCAAGCTAAAAGCCTAAAAGTGCCATCGCCATCACAAGAAGCCATATGACATATTCAAACTCATTTAATTGCAGTCATATTTCGAGATAGTGATACCACCTAAAATTAATATAAGTGACAGGGTCTCTTATTACTTAAGTAAATGATTGAAGACTCAAATCCCAACTCTTATGTATGTAACAATTTAAATGGGGGAAACTTACATTTTACCCTTAGTACCTAAGGAAATAATTGAAATCTACTCCTTATGCTTACCCAAAAAAAAAAATACATTCAGAGATAAAGATACATGACTGGACGACAAAAAATGACTTAGTTGGGTTGAGCTGGAATGTCTTCATATTTTATTTAATATGACCGGTTGACCAGCATTGACTAGCTGGTTGGTTTACCTTTTATACACTCCTTGTGTTACCCAAAAAAAAAAATAGCAAGTTGGATGCCAGCTAATGAAGTTGACAAATCCGAATTTTTGTTTATAGATTCATGGATGTGTAATCTTTAGTCATGAAACTTGTTTGATTTTATGTTAGAAACAGTTGGAAGTTGAAACCATGATTTTAACAGAAATAGGGATGCTCTCTTACGTCATTATGTTCCTATAACAATCATCTCAACGTAGCTTTTGCTGCTCATAATGCAATTTATTCTCCCTTGGAAAACATTCATCTTTTAAGACTATGTACCAATTCTGGCTTAAGCTACATGTTGTCACTTCCTAATGTGGAACAAGATAGACTCATTAGCCCCCAACGTCACAAGCATATATGGGATGCATCGTGCGGTTATAACTCAAAAATATGTGAATATTGATGAACCCTTTTTAGTATTTGAATCATGCTAAAATATGTTAAAATATTTTGAAGGAATTAAAATAAAAAGTTGCATGGAACCAAATAAAATTCTGTTTTGTGATTAGACAAGTTAAGTTATTGCTATTTGAGCAGTATTCAGTGATTAGATGAGTTAATTTAATATTAGTTTTCTGTAATCATTTCTTTATTAATAATCTAATCACAATAAAGTTCTGAATAAAGGAATTAATGACAATTAGATCTCTAATAAAAAAATTTTAAAAAAAATGAGTTGAGAATATTAATTCAAGTTGTTGCAAATAGAAATCTCAATTGCAAATTAAGAGTTACTTTTATAATTTATATACATTATTTGTAATTAAAATTTTTTAATTTATAATTATTTGAATTGATATTTGTAACTTATTTTTAAAAAAAATTTGTCAAATATTTAATTGTCATTAATTATTTCTTTTAAGACTTAACTGTCATTCTTTCTTTTTTTTTAATTTCTCTTTTTCTTTACATTTAAATAAGTTAATTTTTATTTTAGTTCTTTCATATTCATTAGCATTGTAAATGCGATGATATAATTTAGATGCTTATAATGATTGTTGTATCCTTTTGTACCGTTTATTTGCAAAACTCTTTTGATTTAGATTCCATGTTTACCATTCTATCATTAGTTGAGAATTGCAAGATATTTTTTAGTTAGGCACCATATTGTAATTGTGAAATTACCAATTAATTACCTGACATCTTTTGCAGGGAAATATTAATTAATATATTTAAATTGCTTTGATGAGTCATGCATCTTGAAAACCAATTATGAGGTGTCTAGGTTGTTTTTAATTATTTATGTAATTGTTGTTCATTATGTATTGTAAATTTTTTCAGTGCTTTTATTAGTTAAAAGCATGGAGTTAGCAATCACTCGAATATATGTTTTAATGATGGCTGTATTTAATATTTACTGCTTCCCTACATCGTATGAGATAATTAGTGCTTGCATAACTTAATGTCAGATATTTTTAAATACTATTTCTTTTTTGATAACTCTTTTTTAATCTCCCTCTTTTCTTATCTAAAGAAGCTCTTTTTTTAAAATTTAGTTCCTTCATAATTCACAACATTGTAAGTACAATAATATAATTTAGGTGTCTGTTGGTGATGATCATTGAAATTATTTTTGGTAATATTTATTTGTAAAAACTCTTAAATTCATTTCAATGGAAGTATATATGCTTCTCGAGCATCGCACAAGAGAGTAAATGATAGTATGATACTCATGACAATAATAAACATGATCTTTTATATAATGTTGTGTCAGCAAATACTTCCAGTACAGTGTATGGAGGAGTTTGTTCTAGTTTATATGAATATTAAAAAATATCTGAAAGAACTATCTCCAATTGTTTATAATATTCGAATTTTATTTAATCAAATAATCATATAAAATAGTGAAAATGATGCTGCTCACGTTGTAACTTATAAATGGTTTATTCTTCTAGTGAAATCGCATCTTGATGCACCAAGCAGTGAATAGTAGACCCCGACATCAGTGCGAGATTCCACCATATTGAAACTCTGGGACATGGAAAACTTTTTTGGGAAAAAATGAAAACAAAAATGTAAACAGGATAATTACAAATTAACAAATAGGCACGTTATATACAGTCATGTCACTTTCAATCAAATTCACTTCTGATGTACCGATATCGATGTGTTTAAAATCAAGTTAAATATGATTTGAATTGATAGATTTAAACTTTAATTTTATATTTAAAATCTTACATTTTAAATTTTACATTTAAAATTTATATATTTAAAATATTTTATTTAGATAATTTAAAAAATTTCAAGTGAATAAGATAAATGAATTAAAATTTGAAACAAAAATAAAAAATTGAGAGTGATAATTTTATCTTTATTTTTTAATTAATGAGAGACGCTAATGAGAGATAAGTAAGAAAATCATAGAGTTATCAATAATAAAAACACAAAGAAAACAAAATATTTGAAATAACTGAAAATTTAAATAACCGTGATATAGAAGAAATTTAAAATTATAAAAAATAAATTTAGATTGAATCCAAATTTTTTATAAATATAAATGAAAAATTTGGATCAAGTTCAAATCCTTGTTAACCAAATACATATTGCCAAAATCATGTGTTTTTGGCACCCAAAAAGGTGGTCCCAAGCGCACATTGTCTATTTGCAATCCAATTGGTCAACATAGGTATCATAAAATCCGCGGATTATATTTCTCGGTTTTACCATTAGATATATCAGTATATCAAAACCTGCACTCCAATTAGATTTATCCACTTGGATTTCAAAATCTCAGTGGAGTGCACTTTATACTGGAACAATTCTCTTGCACCTATAGCAAACTATAAAAAGGAAGTACATGACCGCACTAGCAATTCCCGTGATTATCACAACTAAATCGAATCCACATGGATCATCAAAAACTGGGGTTTCAAAGTTCATTCCAAAAACTGCTGTCACAGTTGCAAATACTGTAGCTGCCAATGTTGCTGCTGTAAGAAGCAACTGAAATTGTATGAGTTGGTTCTGAATATTTCCCTGTCAGACACACGCATAGAAACATCAAGGAAATCTGATGTACATAATTTAGCATGTGAAAGAATAAAAGGAATTGACAGAAACAAGGTGCCAATAGTCAATCACAGCGTACCAATTTTATGTTGATAAAATCTTCAGTGTCGTCTATATATTCTTTGAGCTGCATCACCGGCAAGAGCAAATATTCTCAATGTCCGGTCAACATGCCATCTTTCAAATTATCTAACCATATGCCGATCTTGCCTCTTATATAGACAGGCAGATAGACATATAGGTGATCATTTTCACAAATAACGTATTTAAAGACAAGAAAGAAGCTGATTGTCCTCAGCAATTGATTGAAGATATAACTCAGCAACTCAGGTAATATATGTGCCTTATTTATCAACATATATATTAAATAAAATGTACCAATATTGAAATTTATAAGCAGCATGGATTAGCCTGAAAGCTATTTTTGAGTTAGTCAAATTTCTCTTACCGACAATGACTTGTTAAGAGTATTATCAATGACAACAAAGTATGCTTCAAGTAACATTTCCAGTGGCTCAATCTTTTCTGCACAATCAGAAGAACTTGTAAGACTCTCATGTTTACTCGAATTTCCAATGCTGCTGAAAGCCCTTTGTAACATCCGGACCCCACTAATGGACCTATCTGGTGAAGCAGGAGCTGATTTTGAAATCACTTTTACACTACGTGACCTGTGAGTTTGAAGACCAAGGTCATTTGGGTAAGGATCTGATCTTCTCTTCTTCTCGCTCAGGCACATTTCAGCCATATCACCATCATCATCCATGAGTTGTTCTATTTCATCATGAACCTGGTAGTTGACATAAATTACTAATTGCCAGTAGTAGAAAGGTTAAATAATACCCCAATAAAAGAAGATTATTTCTATCGACCTTTTGAACTCGCTGAGTCAGAGCAAGTAGATGACCCTTAAATCTTCGAACACGTTCTAGATTTTGAGTACTGATTGATGAGGCCAGTTCATCTAACACTGGATATACTTCCATTTCGAGTTCATTGACCTACTAAATCAACAACTTTCTTCATCTAAGGAATAAGAGCTGACATATTATTGCTTCAATATTAATTACCACTGTCAATGACTTTGTTGTATATACTTGATGAAATAACAATGACATCTAAAAATATACACATGAACAACAACAACAACAACAAGCTTTTATCCCACTAGGTGGGGTCGGCTACATGAATTGCAAGACGCTATTGTGCTCTATCATTTATCAAGCTTTTAAGAATATTATTAATTAAGAGATCGCGTTCAATAACTTCCAAGAGTGTTCTCTTAAGCTCTGATACCAAAAAAAAAAATATACACATGAACAATTATCAAATTTTTTTGCATGGTACCATTGAATTACATGATACAATTATGTAAGCCACCTCATCCAAAAATACCAAAAAGGGAGTGACACGCACACAAAAAACTGAGTAGGCTCAATAATAAGATTCAGCTATGAGAACAGTTAAAGCAACCAATAGCAGTACCACTGGAATCTATTACATAAAGAAAGCAGCCAAAAGCAGTAACAAAGGTAACGAAAATCCATAAGATAACACCATGCATCTTTTGAGGTAACCAAGCCTGTCCTATGTTGCATCATAAACTTAACATCATTGAAGAAAAATGTTCCTTAATCATTCCAATTGACGTGAACCCTTACACACTGTCCTAAAAATAACACTAAGCAGGTTAGAATACATGATTTTACATGCCCCGCATGTGCTCAGTTCCTACTGTGGAATGACATAGGCTCCAATAGTCCCCAGTCTGTTTGACCAATCTCTCATATGCAGCCTAACAGACAAGGACAATTAAGAAAAAATCGATAATAATTAAAATTATTAAAATGAATTATGGAAAAAACATGTATTCTGACAATACAGAGTAATAAAGCTTCAGTTTTGAGTTAGTTAAACTTGGCAAAAACTGAAGAAGATAGTTAATGAAGTACAGCACAGAAATACTGTACTGCAAATGAAACGTGAGAAGAAATATAACCACAATATAGACAAGGGTTTCAATTCAATGTGATCATCTATAATGGGGAAAAGTGTAGAAATAATACTGGTGCTGCTGAAAAGATGCAGTCTGCCTAAAACAAATAGGGTGCAACGATGTAGGTAATTGATACCTGAGCATCTAAAAACGTGCATGTCAATTCCAAAGCCAGCTCCAATGCCCAAAATTCAAAAGGCAGATCATCTGGACCAAAAAGACATGCATGTCAGAAATTTTACACTGTGGCTACCTTCATCAAAGACCTCCAAAAACTTAGTGCAATTTTTAAGTATAACCAACAAACTTAGTTCCAGGGCACAAGATTGGAAGAGCTACTAAAGGTTGAAGGAGATGTATCATTTTCAGTTTAGTGTCATCAGCTCTTTCCTTAAAACAAGAATCACGACAAACAATGCGTTGTCTACATCATTTTGCATTATTTCTGGCAGTGCTACGTAATAAAAGAACATTGGGAACAGTAGAACTATTGTATCAGTCTCAACTCTCAACTACATATAAACTATTTTTCTCTATGTGCTTCATGCATTGGTGTCAAATTTGCCGCAGAAAGATTTAGGCTTCTTACCAGATTTTTCTCTCTGAAGTCGACTGCATAACTCCGACCTGTATTGGCCAACACTGCCATTCAAGGAGTTCATCAGGAAAACCTCATCAGCGGTGACTATGCACCGGATTTGCTCAAGGTTGACTACAATTGCCTTTTCCCGTCCTAATATGCTAGAAGGATAAATGAACGTAGGATCCAATAGTCTGAGATCCCTTGAAGGCAAAGAACAATATCTCATAATAGTAGCCTTGTCCAGTGTCACAATCTGTGAATTCCCATTCCGATCAATTTTATCCAAGAACGACTTAAATGACCTCTTTTCTTCACATGGCCATTGAAAATAGACCTCTGACCACTGTCATGAGATAAGGCCAATTCAGGAGGACTAGACGTAGAACAACCATGTGCTTCTTCCATCAGAATCAACTTTTCTCAGTTGATTTGGAATTTTTTTTTTTCCAGGCTAAGTTGTCTCCATCAGTATTCGTCAGTCAGTACAGATTAGGAAATGTAGAATTTTGTCTCAACCACACTATCACAGCCGTAAAATACTGGTGATAAATGGAATCGGGAAAGTGCTGTCACTTGATGCTATCCATTATTTGTGCATGTTTCAGTCTAAAACCTTGAATTGAAAATAGGACAAAAGAAATATTCTAGTTAAGAAGTATTATAAAAAAAATTTCAAAAAAGGAAGATGAGAAAACAAGGAAATGAGGGAAAGTAGGTCATATTCTTCTCCTTATATGTGAATCTAAGAACAACCATACCTTCATAGTTAATCTCAAGAAAGATAATGCCCAAAATAAATTAAAGGGGAAAAAAAAGGATCCCGAAAGTGAAAGATGGATAGCTAGCAACAAGTGATTTCTATCAGTGTCTGCCGCCTTTCAGATACCTATCAGTGTCTAATAATAACCAACCTAGTAATAGTTGTTTGTTCTGTTATAATTTGTAAAGATCGTTGTGGGGGAAAGTTAATTAACATTCTAACCAACTAACGTATACAGATCGTAAAATTAAATCACCCAACACGTACAACCCTAAATGTTACAACTTCAATACCCATCATCCCCCAATATCCAGTTTGACCCATTCCACCAAATTTTAATCAAGAACAATCTCGCAGAAATAACAACCGCATTTATCATTTCCATCCATATATATGCGGAAGCAGAGCACAAGATGCGAAATATCGTTCCATATGGTTTTTTCATTGCGAACTGATGAAAAAGAACAACAGAAACCAACAAAGAACCCCTGAGAGAAGTAAGAGTAAAAGTGAAAGTTGCCGAATTTGTTAATGGACTTGCCTTATATGAATACGGAGCTCTGCATTGCAAATTAGCCATGGCTGATAGGAGATGGTGCGATCGTCCTTCAGCAGCAATGCACCGCTGAAGAAAGCCTGAGTAGCTTTTAGTACTACTTGTGACACTTGACATTATCAGCATGATCCAACTACCCTCCCTGCAATTTTGCTGATATTGGAGGATGGGGTACTTTTTAACTTCAGTTTTTATTAATTTTTTAAGAAAAGAATAGTATTACTTTTTAAAAGAGAATAATAATAACAGAGGATGATAATAAACCCAAAAATAAAATTAATGACACTTTAGATTCTTCATTAATTTAGATAATTGCAAACATAAATGTCAATTAGAAAAGAGTTATTTTTAGAATTTAAATGATTTTTTTAATAATTAGAACTCATGAATATGTAATTATTTAAAGAAAAAATAATAATAAAATTCTTTCGAATTAATTTGATCACTCAAAATGTTATAATATCAATAAAATTTTTAAGGATTTTTTTTAATAACTTTTTTAGAAAAGATATCATTTTACCTTTATTAAAAATAACAAGGTTTAGTTATAATTTTTGTTTAAAAAATTATAATTTTTGTTCTATAAGTCATAAGAGTTGAATAATAAATCACAACTTGTCTAGTGTAAATTTTGTCAGTGAAAAACAAGCCCCAATTATAACTTTTATTTAAAAAATTTTAACTTTTATTCTATGAATAGAAAAAATTTAACAAAAAAATCGTAATTTGTTATGTGTAATTTTTATTATTAAAAAATAAGTTCTCAAAATAACAAATTTTATTCATAATTTTTATTTAAAAAATTACAGCTTTTTTTAAAGAATTAAAAAATTAAATATAAAATTATAATTTATCAATAAGAATAAAATAATATTTTTTAAAAAAATATTAATAAAGAAGTTCCTAAGGACTTCATTGGTATTATAGTTTTTTAAAAGATTAAATTATCATTTATATAATTTAAAAATATTTTATTATTATTTATTCTCATTTAAATTAATGTTTACTATTTATTTTAAAAAAATTGATCAAGAATCTGATTAAGTGATTATCATTAATTTTCTTTTTTAAAACTTAACACTTATTTCATGGAAGAATAATATCATTAACTCCTTCATTGGTTAATTATCCTTATCTTTTTCATTAAATAGCGTTCAACGTGGCTGTGCGTGATGGATAAAACTAAAAAGCACATGTAAAACCCATTTCTCAAAAGTTGTTTCCAATTTTTATTTTTATTTTTTTCAAGAGATAGTTTCCAATTATTTGTTAGAAAATATTCTTCTGATTCTATTTATAAGATAGAAAAAAATTTAATCATATTTATAGAATAATTGTCAATTTTTAATGACATTTTTTACATTTTTTCTTATTAAATGTCTTGAATAAAAATATTAGTAATAAGATTTAAAAATATTTATTAAGAATAAAGGTAAAAATTTATTAAATTTTAAGATAAAATTAATAAAATTTAATATTTTTTAATTTTAATTAAATATATTAAAAATAATTTATAAATAAAATCATAAGAGTATCATAAGTGCATGCTCAAAAGAAAAAGAAAAGAAAGAAGAATGAGAGAAAAGTATCAAAGTACCGACATTTTTCATGTATATGAAGTCTTGTAAATAATGGCCCATGTGATTTGTATAATAGAGTAGAATCAAAAGGGGAAAAAAAAAAAAAAGAAGTGACATTTTAAAACGTCATATACGTGGGTGTCGATAAAAAATAATAATGAAAAGAAATAATTTTCAATACGTTTTTGGAATTACAATATTATGAGATTGATTTGAGATCTCAATTTTATTTAAGAATAATATACTTCATTCCGGTCAATCCAATTTGATTTTATCTAAATTATGTCAACTTAAATTTTGGTTAATCAAATATCAAATTATTTTCAACCAATAAACAGAAAAGAAACTTAAATATTCAAATGAATCTTGGTAGTGCCATTTACTCAAATAGACACACAACTATATATTTTTTATTTGGAGGTTGAGATAGAAATATGAGCCAATCCAACTCTTGACAAGCTTAAGTTTAAAAGTCGAGCCTACAAACTCAATTGTCCAAGAATAATTCAATTTGCAAAGCCATTCTTGAACTTACAGGCACTTGGCCTTGCAAGCTTCAAGTTCTTTTATTTGTTTTCAAAGTTTTTTTTAAATAAATGCATGAAAATAAAAATAAATAAATTTTAAATATTAGGATATTAAAGTACTAAATTATTGTCCAAACTTCCAAAACCAAACCAAATCATTGTCATACTTATTCAAAGCTAAATAAATCAAATTGTAGATAACCCAACCAAAAACAAGCAACTGTGAATGAAGTATTAGATTATGTAAGGTTTTTTTTTTCAATTTTGTATTCCTTTTTCCTTATTTGGATCCCCCTCCCCCTCATTTTTATTTATTAAATATTAATATTTAATAAAAAAATTTAAATAGATTTAAATAAACTGACTCTTGCGGCTTGCGGCTAAAAGATCAATCCATTAATTTTTAAGTCCATTAAGATTGGCCTGTTGAAAACTGATTGAAGATTGAGTCCTCCTAACTTTAAGCCCTTGAATTATGTTTTCCTGGTTTTAGAGGTAATTTTACTTGAAACATAATAGAGTACTAAATTAGTAAATCTTTTCTAATATTTGTGAACGGCTTTTTTGTTTTGGATGTGCCGTTTAGAGAGCCTTCAGAGTTCAGGCCATAGCTGCAGGAGAACGACTTTTGGCCCAAAAAAAAAACAGAAAGAAAAAAACGAGGACGACTGAGATTAAATTGAATGGAGCAAAACGCTGTCGTTGCAGGGTTTTATTTGGACTGGCAAGTCGCCCTTCATTTGTGACCCTAAAGCCCACAGGACATGAAGAGCATGGATTGCAATAAGAGACGATGAGGGAAATTAAATCAAAGGTATTTTCCAACATATTGAATATCAATCTAGTACAGTAATTGAGCTCATAAAAATTTATAAAGGCCTTTTTTTTTATTGGAATAAAAAAATTACCTGAAGTTAATATTTATTTTAATTCGATGGAAGCATTATCTCTTATTAGCTACAACTACTCTGAAAATTATCTATTATCTTATACCATTAAAAACATCAGAGAACTTACTATGCGAGATTGGATCACTTTTGATCACGTTTATAGATAAATAAATAGATGCACTGATCCCTTAACTCATCAAATATCTCATGACAATTTTCTAACTATGATCTATGATGTTCCCCTACATAATTGTAAAAGTCTTTTAACCTTACACATGACTAGATCTTAATCTTTTTGTATAGATTTGCCATGACCATGTATTTAAAAAAAGTGCCAATAATAGTTTATCAAAACAAAAGAAACTAAACACTCCCCCTGCTTTAAGATATAATTTGTTTTTTAAAAAAAAAACTTTGCTATGTTTTAGTAATTTGAGGTTGTTGGGTTTACTCAGAAAAGCTTGAATATGATCAAACATTGCTTCACCATAACAATTTGAACTCATTCAAGATAGACTAAAACAGTGTCTCAACTTGCCCAAAAATTTTAAACCTATTTAGGCTAGCCTAAATGTCAAAGGAATTATCATTTCCTTAAATCGGCCATAACATTTTACTAATTTATTGAGGATAACCAAAATTAATGGCTCTAGTTTGTACATAAAAAATTAAGAAATACAATTGATGTGATGATATTTTCCTCACATTTCCAAATTTTCTCTTAATTCATGTTATAATTAATAAAAAATAAAGGAGTAAATATATCCATAAATGTTATATTTAGATTATAAATAAAATTAGTAAAGTACCCTTACATCTTCTACAACAGTATATTTAAATAGGTGCCAATGTTGTAAGAAAATATTTCCTGAGCTAATAACTTATAGCAAGCATCTTCTCCTTATTATTCTATAAGTGACGGGACTATGCAATTATCATCATTAATATTGAATAGGTTAAAAAACATAAAATTTGTGTAAACTTTGTGATAATTACATATGACCTCCTTTGTCTTTAAATGTTTTAAATTAATCCCCTAACCTTTATTTTTATTTTTCAACACCCCTGCAATTAATTAACTATGGAGTAAAATACAGTGATGTCCCTTTCATTTTGTTAAAATTACAATGACCTCCTTTCTATTTTTAAAACATAGACTTTAGTCCAATTGTTAACACCGTTAGGAATGTTTCATTTAAGATTCTAAAATACTTAATTTTTATTTATAATTATGTTGAAATTTTAAAATTATTAATTTTCCCTTAAATCTAATTGTCTACCCTCTCTCTTAATTTTAAAAAATTTTAATAATTAAATATATAGATATTTAAATAAATAACTTTAAAATTTTGTGTTAAAATTAATAAAATTTTAAAGAATAAATATAAATTATATCAACCGATCTATCATATCAAATAATTATCTTATTTCTAGCAAAAAAATCCTTACTCCATTGAGTTTTTAATTCTGTTTTTAATAAATACGTTTACAAAACAAAAAAATAAAAAGAAAAAATATGCATTAATTTTTTGGGTAATATGATTAATTTTTAGACAACAATTATATTTAAAAAAGGGTATTTTGGTCCAACAGGTATAACTTAACAATCAACTAATGTTAGTTAGATAAAAATGAAAACTTAAAATTGTAACATACCAAATTTTTTTTTTAAATAATTTAACTCAACCATAGTTGGGTTACAGCCACCCAACACATTCTTATATCAATAATTTTAATATAAAATATTTTATAATTAACTTCAACTTTCACGCTATAACATTTCAGATAAATTTTTACCTCCTACATGCCATTAGGCTAAATCACATTTATCCATCCTTATACTCCCAACAAGTAAACTAAATCATATTTGTCCATCCTTATACTCCCAACAAGTAAAATAAGCAATTTAGCCAATTTTCAACACAAGCCAATTATTTAGCCTTATAATCATGCCATTTTAACCAATCCAAAGTAAACCAAATATTAAAATTACAATCATTCAAATTGTACCAAAAATAGAAATAGTTTGAAAGGCATGATTACATTTATATATTCATATAATTGACAATAAATAAAAAGCCCTAATATTGGCAATATAACACATTATAAATCATAAATTAAATACCCAAAAGAGACAGTGGATCTATACCACTAAGCCTCTGGGACTCCTCCACATGTCACTCGTGGCTCTTCTCTTGAAAATTGTTAACCACATAATGAGACTTAAAAGTCCCAGTAACCAAAGCCAATTTATGATAGTGTATACAAATAGTTAAGTGTGTGCTTACTAAGTGAGAATTAAAAATAATATAATTCTAACAAATATAAGAAATATTACAATACACAAAATAACCATCCTTATATCCCTCCATTAACCTCGAGCCGTAACCCTCACTCGGTGCTAAATTACCTAACCAAAGGTAGATTAGCCCAAGCCCTTACAAGCCACCTATTGAGCTCCAATAAGGACGTACCACGTGGCACAAAAATACAACAACAATAGCAAGTCTCCTAACACTTCCCACAATAATCAAATAAATTCATAATAATATTGCACAATTATATAATATTACAAAATTTATAATTTTCTCAATAATCACCCAATTAACATGAAGTAACACAAATCACAAATTAAAAGCATGGTTACCTTGTGGCTTTTTCAATAAATTATTCCTTAAAATTTCTCTCTCACCGCAATCTTCACCAGTAATACAATCTACAAATAACATATTATTTATAAATATTAGTTTCAATTTTTGAAACTAATAAAATAATTCTAATAATAGAATTAAAAATATAACATAATTCCTAATCTCAATCTTAATACAAATCTATAGTTAATACTATTAAGTAAAATTTTTAATTCCTCTTTTAATTATCAATAAATATTAATAATCTAAAAATCAACTTCTAAACTAATTTCTATTATCAAAATTTTCTTTTTATTTCATAAATTCATACCTAAAATACCCAAAAATTAAAAATTGAGTCTCTAGCTTAGAATCATAATCCTATAAGCATAATAATTCATTTCTCATCCCAAATAATCATCTAAACCTCAATAAATCAATATATATTTTCAGATCTAGTTTAGAATTTGATCCATAAGCCATAAATTCAAAGATCATCAATAAATTTATACTCTAGAACATTTATTATACTACTGACAACCTCAAAAACTATATGTATTTAATATAAATTCATCCCTCTTCCAGATTTTAAATTTTCTACCACTACAAACTCAGAAACCAAAGAAGAAGGATGATTAAGAAAAATTTTTAGAACACTTACTTAGTCTTGAAAAACTTAAAATCACACCCTAAATATCCTATTAAAAACTCTTACCTTAAAAATTTAGATATTTCGCACCGGTGACTCGCGTTCTCTCTGGCTCAGCTCGCACGAAGGAATGAATGAAGAAACGAAAGAACAGGTGAGTTTTCATAAAAATTCAGTGAGTCCCACACATTTTTTTTATTATTTCTTCTTTTCTCTCTCTCCTTCTTTTTATTATTATTATTATATACATAATGATTATTGTGCGGCGGCCAAAAGCAATTTTGTTCTTCTTCTTCTTCCCCTCCTTTTTTTAATACCTTTTCCCTTTTTTATTATAATAATAATTTAATAATATTTTTTTATTTTTTAATTATTTTTTTTAATTTTTTTTAAATTTTTTTTAGAATTATATCCTAAGTTAGATTTAATAATCATCTCTTACTAATTTTTTTACCTCTAAATATTATTTTTTTTAATTTTTATTAACCCAAATTAACTATTAAAATTTAAATTGGGATGTTACAAAAATTATCGGAGGATGTTTATATTTTGTAAATATTCATACTAGGAGAAGTTCGTATATGTTTTGAAAATAAAAAGGATGTATCTATAATTAAGGTAAAATAAAGGAGGGGTCAAAGTATTTTATCCCTAACTACGTTATGTTATTAATAGAGTTTGCCTCAAATATTATTAATTAATAAATAACATGTAAGGGGCTCAAAGAAACAAAAATAATGGTTAAGAAGGTTAATTTTAAATGTTTAAAGGTATGGAAGGGTCATGTATAACCCTCTCAAAATTTAGATAGGCTTTATACATTTTAGCCTATTAAATATATATATTAGAGTAAAACAAATAATAAAAACTAAAAACATATTGTGGATATAACTAGAAGTAGATTAATAAAAAAATATAATTTTTTAAATCAAGTTACCAAATATTTTCTTATAAACCACAATAGAAGTTCTATTTGTGAAGTGATCATGTCAATCAAGAAATAATATTTTTAAACATTTCCCATTTAAAACACACAAAAAATACTGTACAATTGGCTGTGGTTGAAAACAAGATGAAGTAGATATAAACTAATATGACATATGTTGAGGCCTTAACTTTTATTAGTAGTCATTATAAAAGTTAATATAATAAGAAATTGCCTTTTTCTCATAGTAAGTGGCAATTTAGAATTAGATCAACATATAGCAATTCAATATATACATATTTTCATTCATGCATTTGGTAAATAAAATATAAAAGAATAAATATACCTATAAATGTTGCGTTTAGATCATAAATAAAATAAGTATATAATCAGAAAAGCATCAATAGAGGCTGCACTGAATTTTAAAATGGATATATACAACAAAATAAAATTTTCTTTTTTAAAGGCACCTATGTTTTAAAATAGATAGAGTATATCTCTTAACTATGTTAAGAAATTTATCCTTATTTAAAGACTTAAGGTACTCACATCTAAATTAGTCAGTACTACTAGTACTAAATATTTGTTACAGAAAAAAATATTTAAAAGAATTTAAATGCGAAGTTAAAGTGAATGAGAGAGATGGAGAGAGAAATAGACTCAACTTTACAAGGGTTCTACACAAATGGAGCTCATTCCTATCTTATTATTTCTTTCTAACTTGAGCCGTATTTATTTTAAATTAAAGTATAGATTCTTTCCCAACAAGTATATGAACTAATAATCAAGTTTCTTAAGGACAAAACCAATGCACTCTCATACACTTGCCTTCAAAATTCCCCATGTTATGATGACATGTTTAGCTTTACCTGTTTGTTTTAGCTTTTTTAATGAGAAAATTATTTTTTAAAAAATATATTTTGTGAATTTTTATTATGTTTATTTAAAATTTTTAAAATGATCAAAATATGGGAAAAAAGCAAATACTTACTTCGTTCAAAAATGTAAGACATTTTTAAATGAATTTCACCCCCAATAAAGTAGTTACCTACTTTTAAACTAATCTTATTTTTTTTATATTTACCCCTATTAAACATTCTACAATAAATATAAAATTATTATTAAGGATACTTTAAAAAAAAAGGCAATGATCACATCTCAAAAGACTAAAAATATTTTATATTTTTGAATACTTAACTCCTCAAAAATACCTTATATATTTAAATGGAGGGAGTATATGATTATTTTTATAAGTTACCTTAAGTGGCTTTTGAAAACAATTTGATATGATAGATGAGAAAGAATATTTTAAAAATATAAGATTTAAGAATATATCATAAAATTTTAAAACAATTAACTAATAATTTTTGCAAAGCAGAAATCAAGAAAGGAATCATAAAATTTAAAATAACTAATTAAATAATTATTTTTATTATTGTGAATAAATATAAAACAATATCTTATTTTTATAAAATCACTTAAATAATTTTTTTTCATAGAATTTCTAAACTATCCAAAAGTTAACTATTTTTTAATCTTAAACAAACCTCCTTTTATCACCAATCCATCCAATTACTCCATGATTGTTTGGCGGCTTTTTCAAGATGATATGAACTTCGTTTTTTTTTTTTAACTTTTTAGAGCTAAACAATGTTAAGTGTGGAGTTCATGGTTAGATTATTGAGTTGTAAAAGAAAATACAGTGTCGTGATATGGCTGGAGTTTTGGAATTTGGATAATAAGCATGAGGGTAAGTATGTTATTCTTCCTAATTAGCACATGGATGGTCAAGAATTTTAGTTTCTCTAACTTGTTATTAGTTAAAAATTGAGTGTAAAAATAAAACAAAACGCATTCATGAATTTAAAATAATATTTAGGAAAAAAATTCATGGTTAAAATTTTTAATTCATAATTATAATTTTTATTTCAATATTTAAAATTTATTTATGAAAACCAGACAATTTGCTTCACTAACGGCCAACAATTCCTTGATCTTACGTCACATCAAAGAGAACCGATTATTTTGGAATCTAGACCAATCAAGTGCCATGCATGTTTTTGTCATACGTGGCGTCATCTGATTAGTCAATGTGAAGAAAACAACGGGCGCAGCTAGTGCCAGATCGTGCCTCCACGACTGCAACGGAGACGTACGCAAATGAAGATATGGCGCGAAACGAAGATACAGAGTAGTTCGTTACACATGGAAATCGGATTTTGGGACACGGCGATAATGTCGCAAGACCTTTCGGCATCACATTCCCAATAAAACCCTACTTTCTCATTTGAAATTAGTTTTTAAAAAAAAAAAAAAACTTGTTTTGCGCTGTTGGAATCGAAACTGAGAGTCGAAGAATTCTGGGCAACAAATCATAAACTTCAAGAAGGATCCTCAATCAAAATCGGTTCCTCAGATAGTTCACTCCATAAGGTCCATTAATTTTTCTTTTGTTTTGTGTTCATGAATAAATGGTTTTTACGACTTTCTAATGTTTTTATCTAAGATTTTCAATCCCTTTCCAGTTTCCACGATTTCTTATTATTCATATTTTTGTAGAAATGTGGGATAAAGGAACTGCTGATTGAACGGTGCCTCTTCCGGCGACTGGAATTTCAGCATCCTGACGTAATCAGTAAGTTATTCCGATAATATGGTCATATTCTTTTCATTGTTCTTGTTTGCTCCGTACGCAAGGAAAATATTCCCATGATCGATGAATGAATATGATATCTCGGGTTGGAATAAAGAAATTAGACATTCCCTTAGGGGCATCAACAATGGGAGAAAGTAAATTAAACGAGGATAACAATGATATCGTCAATATGATGGCATTTTTCGTTCTTGCATTCAATTGAACTCTGAAATCTGCATAAAGTGATGAATTTTTAAGGTCATTATTGCTTATGTGTACTTTAACGCCCGACGATGGGTAGCTCGTAGCTGAGTGGGTCTACCTGAGAAATACTTCCAAATATTAGACTGATCTATATAAGGCAGAGCTTATTCTAAGAAATCAGGCACTAATGCAGGGTTTTATTGCAGGGAAAGGAAATAGCAAGCGTTTAGAAATGTATGCGGACACATTTAATCAGAGAAAAAATGATAAGCATGTAAAAACATGTCCAGAATCTCCTTCTTCTGGGAGTGGAAGCAGCAAACATTCCCACTCAAAACCTGAGGTAATTGATGGAATTAGAAGCAGTACAGGTTCAGAAGGACAAATAGATGTTATCGCTAGCAGTGAAAGAGCTTTGGAAGGTCATGAAAGCAATTGCCCTGAGACACATGCCAATGACACTGGAGGTATATGGGAGCCAGTCAGAAGGTCAGGTTCTTCCTCTTCATCAGAATCATCATTAAACGATGTCTTTGAAGTAGAGACGGTTGATTTTGAGTCTAAGACATCTAGACCTGCATCAAAAAATCAACAGAATAATGATATTTCCAGTCATAGCTCTTCCTCATCTGAAGGTGATGACAAAAACTCTCCAGTTCCCACCTCAACATGTGTACCACCACCAGTAAGCCCTCCAGTCCAAGTGATGGACCTGTCGGGAGGATATGATCCTAACAGGATTCCATCTTCAATATTTGCAAGAAATAATACATCTCCAATAGAATGGAGTACTGCTTCTAATGAATCATTGTTTAGCATTCACCTAGGGAACTATAGTTTCTCTCGAGATCATGCCTCTGCGTTCGATGATTTATACAAGTCTGGAGAATTGACAAAGTCTGGTGAGCTTCGTAGCCAACCCTCATTTGTTATACCAGAGGACATAGAATTAGACCATGAGAATGTTGATAAGGAAGACTTGCTAACAAATAACATGTTAGATGAAGCTTTTGAGTCAGAAAACAGGTCGAACGGAGAGAAAAACAAGGCAAAGAGTTCGCAACCAGATACAATTTGTAATTCTCGCAACGTCTCTGGTCGTTCCCATTGTAGTGGAACCAGTACGTGCTCTTTTGCTTTCCCAATGTGAGTCTATTTTTTCTATGTTCCGAACATTATTTGTGCTACTTTCTACATGTCAGAACAATGTTATAAATACTAGTTTACTGAGGCAGAAAACTTTGATGTGTTCTGTACAGAACTATTTATCTACTTCTATATTAATTATGTCTTGCACCTATCCTTGTCCTGTCACGGTTTACATTAGGTTTGCTCGTGAAGCCTCTGTTCACATGAAAACGTGTTAGATAGAATCCCAAAGATTTAATAAGGTCAATGAGAACTATACGTCTTTTACATTGCAGAAAAAAAAAATTATCCATGGCCATTGGTCTATCATTCGAATAGTAGAAGCAGGTTCTCCTACTATGAATAGCCAAGTTGTTACTATTACTACTAAAGGCCAACTTGTTACTAGTTTACTTGCAGCTGAGCATTTTGCGACAGTTAAAACTGCGACCATGAAAGATAGTAATACCATGCTTCTCTTAACCTATGAATGTTTTACTCTCTACTCATGCATCTAATTTAAGAATTAAGACACTTTCTAGTTATTCTATTCTTCTTCTGTTAACTCATGTCCATTTAATTTACTGTGTTTAGTCTAACTACTTTTATTATAAGTGTGTCCTTGTTATCTGTCTTGCTCCTTGAGCTTTTTTTTTTTTTTTTTATTTAGTGTTGCTGTCCGGAAATTCTCAGTAAGTCCTTTTAAATTCAGCTCAAGCTGTAGAAGCAAATCGGTATGACCTGTTTTGAAATTGTTGCAGTTTGATAGAAGCGGACAGATTCAGCGCCCACAAGGCAGACGTTTCCCCACGGCATTCAGAAAAAGAACCCTATGTTCCCCCAAAAGAAGATGCATCTGAACTAGCATCACGCTCTACTGCCAAGCGTTGGAACTGGTTATGGTGCTTCTCTTGGTCCTCTTGTTGGACACGGGGCAAGTGTTGTAGTTGTCGTTGTTAAGGTTATGTATTATGGGATACCCAAGCCTTATTTGGCATAGCTATTAGCTTACAGGTATGATCAGATATCAATTCGCATATTATGAGGATATTTTACGACTCGTCTTAAGATTCAAGAGCTTCTCATTTGTGGATTCTTCTGTTCTATGTCTCTGACGTCTGGAAATCCGTGTTTCCTAGGAGAGCTTCGTTTTTGGGGGTCATGGCAGCTTAGGATCTCTGATCTCGAGTAAATTTGAGGAAATTGTAAATAACTTTTTTTTTTATCATCTGTGGCAATTAGCACCCCCATAAGTAAATATTAGTTTTCTGACTTTTTTTTTTTTTTTTGGTGCTGTAAACGAGTAGCCGAGCAAGTAAAATTTTGAACATAATAACCTATGTTGAAAGTGAAATTAAATTACTGATATGCCACTCCAGCAATTTTAAAATTGCTTGCGTTAAATGTATCTAGAGTTGGGATATCTTGACTAGCAGGATTTCTTGCATATTTCTCCATCATCCTTAAAAACCAACATTGAAACTTCCGAGTGTATCCATAATATGATTCAGATTGTAGGTGCCTTTTGTGAAATAAAAAAAGAAAAGAGTAAAGGGAAAATCATCATCAACAGGCAAAGATCCCAAAGTGATGAACCTCAGAATTCTCTTCAAGAAAGGCAAGGTTACATGTATAACATGTTTAAGATCTAAGAGCCTAACAAAATTTTGACACGAGAAAAGAGGCTACCTGATTAAAATAATTTACTCATCAAATGTGTCACACATTACAAATAAGGAGTAGAGGAAGGGTTTACAACAATGTGCCGAAGTGGGTGAGCGACATCACCACCACCAGCATGCCTCACAAACTCTGCTGGAGAAAGAAAGTTTCCATGGCATACACACATAATCCTCACTTCCTGCCCTCTACCATATCTGTACAAGATTCCCTCAATTCTCTTTCCATTAGGACCAGTCCCTTGCGTGAAAACACAAGGCATGTCTTCCATTGAATTTGACCCAATTTCCCTCCCCCTGTTTGGGCCATGATGAGGTTTTCTTGATAGATTCTCCACCTCACTTGGTGTTTTGGTCTCATTCTCATTTGACTTTGTCCCAGAGGAACCCTCAGCGTCCTGATTGCTTCTTTCCTGCAACAATTGATTACCAGCTGAGCTTCTTGCTTCACCACAATTACTTGATCCTGTGACACAGACCAGAGTGTATGAAGAAACAGAAGGATCTTATGTTGTCTTCAGCGTATTGTCCCCTTTATTACTATCGTTTTTAGTAAAGGATAAGTTATAGAAAGGTAGTGTTAGTCAGGGACTAGAAAGCTAGTGCAAAGCTAGCTTGCATGACATGAGTGTAGAAAATATGAAGCATGGTGGTATGTTAGCACCCAATTGCAAGGTATAGGACTAAGCCTCGCATTAGAAATATTGAGATTTTGACATGGGGTTTTTGGACAGTTGGCATTCCCGTCCTATTATGTGGTTCTCCCAATAGTTCCTATCTTGTAATAGTAAACTACCAAGTTCAAATAACTAAAAGAGGGTGTGAAAATAAATTGTCCAAGGTGAAACCTTACTCTAGACTCCATTCTTTCCTTCCTCTTCCCCCCGCCCCTCTTTCCCGTTACCCCAAACTTGATATTAAGCTTCGCTTAAGTCTCCATTCTAACATTCATCTCCACCCAAAGAAAAGAAAAAGAAATACAAAGCAAAGGCACCGAATCCAATAAAATTGGGCTTTCAACATGTAAGTGAAGCATTAGGAATGCGGGCTTCAACATATTACATCCTTCACTAATCACCACATCTAATTTTTAAAGCACATAATCTCAGAAAATAGATTCCAAAACATAGATTTTAGGACTTGACTTTTCCCATAGTAGTTTGAGTAATCTATCTACTTTTTAAACATATCAGACATAGATCAGTTTCTTCTCAACAATAACCTGAAGGTTCTTTACCATAATCAGACAGCCCAGGAATAATCTACACTTCACTGATACCATTTGTCGTTACATCAGTGGGTTGGCTGACCAAAGTGGCTATGCTAATATATTAACTCTCTGAGCCGCAGATGAAAACTACTATATTTTTATCGCGGTCCTATGGTGAATGAAGCTACTACCAAAATTTGAAGCAAACTCTGTTCAAAGAAAAATTTAATCCAATCCCGTAAGACAAAACTTTACTGCTCAAATAACCATGTGGGGGGAACCCAAAACAAAAAACAAAAAACAAAAATCAGTTAATCGAACTGTGACACACTAACTTGCCTGGATGAATGGAAGTGCATAGTCTGGCTCTCTGGCCCAGTCAGCAGTTCTGCCTTCCAGAAACCATCCCTCCCAGTTAAGTTAGCAAAGAATAAAAATGCTAAGGAAGGAAAGAAAAAAAAAAAAAAAGTAGTGCTGAATTACAGGTGCTCTAGCAATGCTCGGAGCTTGTACAAGCCAAATTATGCCACATAAAGTAGAGTAGTAGTGCTGAATTACAGATGCTCTAGCAATGCTCGGAGCTTGTACAAGCCAAATTATGCCACATAAAGTAGAGTGACAGTTTAACCAATTTGTAAAGCCGAACATCCAAGCCCACTTTAAAGGGCTAGAACAGCCAAAGATAAAATAAAATATGTCCATACTGTTCCTTTCCTGACACAGGCATCAAAATGTTTAACAATGAAAACTGTTAGCCCGCACAAGAAACATAAAATGTAGAAATAGCTCAATTCCATGACACTGTATTTTGTTTCAACAAAAAGCCATCACTCATCATCCGGGCTATAGACATATAGGAACTAAACTGTATAGTCCCCAGGTAAACAAGTCAAGAAATGGCAAAAATACAATTGGGTTTCTAATACTTCGCATTAGGTGAAATGAACCATGCTACTGATTTTCTCCAGAGTCCAGACGACTCAAAATTTCTGACATCCCAGAGCGCATAAATTTGGTTAACGCATTTTGGTGAGTCGCTAAGAAATCAAGTTGGATGGAATCCAAGATACACTCATGCAATGGCAATTCATGACAAATTAGCCATGAGAGAGCCAACAGTTTTCATGGATAGAATCCATCTTCATTTCATCTAATTCTAGCTTAGAGCTTCTATTAACAAGAAGCAAGACGCATGTGCAAGAGGATCACCTAAGGGAGCAAATAGAAGTGATCATCGTATCAAAGAGCAGAAGGAATCAGAGCTTCAAAATCATATTAATATAAAAAAAATGATGAAAATTGCAAATCTCCCCAATTTTTCAGTAATAATCTGTTTCAGCAAGCTGTTGTTTGAGTAGAACGTTTGTATAATAAGAATGATAGACTAAATGGAATTCTTCTTTCTTTATCAACTATGGATTGAAATCCATCACTAATTTAGCAGCTATTCCCAGTTCAAGGATGGAGAAGCATCGTCCACATCATCAGTAATCAGTAATGTGCACGTTAGCCCCCCTCCCCCAACAATAAAAAAAAGCAATTGCTAGTTATTAGTATAATAACTTTAGTTTGACACGACACGATCAGTGAAAAACACAGTTCTCAAATCTCACTACATATCTCCTCCACCTACAGTGATCGACCGGGGTCAGGTTCTTTAGAACTCAATAATCATTCACCTTGTTGATATGGAAAATTTGACAGGATGGCATCAGAATGAAATCTTTAGCTCTTTGCTTCATCAGCCTTGTTAGAAGCAAGTAGCAACCAATTCACATTTCCAAAAGAGGTACTTCGAAATAAGTACGTTATTTAGGAAACTTTTTTAGAATGATTGGAAGATAGAATTGAATTATCAGATGCATACAAACAGAATGCGTCCTCAATCCTCATCACGCAGTCAGATCACAGTCCCTCATTTACTTTTGAAGAGCATCGACACCGAACGAAAGCAAAATCCCAAAAACAAAACTCATAAATCAAGAAAACAAGTACATAGCAACCCAAAGAGAATTACCAACAGAATAAAACTTGAAGAACCAATTTACCTTGAAATGGTTTTCCCTCCATTTCTGGTATTCCTGGCGAGGAGCCTCCCCCATGGAAACCAGCAGTACCACCTAATAGCCCATGGGCTTTTCCTTGGGCCAACACATCACTAAGAACCACTTGCCTCGATGATGCCGAAGCCCACATAGGCAACCCAAAGGCCCAATCATTTCCCTTCGGACCCTCCAATTCAGTCCTTCCCTCACCACCGTCTCTCTCCGTCTTGGAATTCCTCTGCTTCTCAGACCGTCTTCTCTTAGCCTCCATTCGCCTCAACGTCTGCAACTCCTTCCTCTTCCTCCACTCCTCCTCCGTCTCCGTCGGAAGCGAAGAGGTCCTCAGAAGGGGTGGATACGACGGCGTCGGTGGGGTCGTGGACTCGTTCTCTCTGACGAGAGGCATTGTTCCGACGATAGACGATGATCGCCCTAGCTTCTTAGCGTGCTTGTCGACACCAAATCGACCCCCCAACGAAAGGCCAAGATTCAGCTCAATCTCCTCCGAACCAGCCTCAGGCTCTGCGTTGTCGGATTGTTGAGTATCGTCCCTGGACATGAATGTCCGGAGCAGATCCCTCGGGTATTTGTCTATTTGCAAAGATAGAGTCTCCATTGCTTTTCTCCTTGTCTCTTCGTTATCTTGGCTCATATTTCAGAAAACCAGAAACATGCAGGGCAATGAAGAGATGCAGTAGCAGTTCAGCTACTCATTCTGCAACAGTGCTCAGGAACAGCACAGAGAATCCATCAGAAACCCAGAGTCCCAACCCAATCCACAACAAGAGGCGATATCGACCACTTAGTGGGGGAGGAGGAGGGGAAGAGAAACTAGAAATCTACAACTCAATCAAAAACCCGAACAAAAACTGTTCAGGAAAAACTAGAAGCGATCCCAACAAAACTAGGGGAAAAAAAAACACCGATTTTTCAATTTCTTTTTCCACGGAAATAAAGGGAAGCAGCGCAAGCCAGAGCAGGCAGTACGTGACTCATTTTTAGAATTAGAAAACGGATCAACAAGGATTGGATTTAGTTGAAGGAATAATCTCACACAGCAAAATAAATCAAAGTTTAAATTTTTAATGAGAGAGGTGTTCATACCGCAAATAGAATTCACTACGAGAAAAATAACTATCAGTAGTAAAAAAGAATTGGAAAACGGCCAAAAAAAAAAGTGGGAGAAAAATGGAAATAGTGAGAACGAGAGGAAAGAGAAACGGTAAAAAAAAAAAAAAAATTGGAGCTCAGGCTTAATGTGCCATACAATTTTACCAACAGTTAAAAATTTTCAAAAATTTTAAAAGAAATTAAAATAATTTTCACAATACTTTATTTTCCCTCCAAAACATTGAGATTTAGTATTGAGTATTATATAAAAATAATTTCTTACCGTTATTCGATTTTGTTATTTGCCTTTTGAAACGCTGCTTAAGTAAGCGAAGTCTAGTGACCAGTCCAAATCCAAAAAGCAATAAAAAAAATAAAAAATACTTCCTCCTGTCATTTATTAATTACCTTCTAAAAAAATATTTAATTTTTATAAGTAACTTTGCATAATGAAAAGATGGATTACTAATCACTTTTCTAAAAACATTATATTTAATAAAAATAAATTAAAAAATTTGTTTATTTTTTAAATAATAACAATAATCTAACTAATCTTTTATTTTGATGAAATGATTAGAAGCTGCTTGTAAATCTACAGTTAGAAGATAGGGATGGAAGGAGAGAGGAGGGAATGAGAATTATGATATATATTGTATTCCGAAAATGCCCCTGTGAGTGGGGACAAGTAGCGAGGAGGAGAGGGGGTGGGACGCGAAACACGTGGTGTCTAAGTGACACGATTTTTCACTGCAAATTGTCTCTCATTGGGATCGCTGTCAACAAGTTGTCCTTGGGTTAACACGTGTCGCGAAAAGGATAAACGGGTGTGGTCGCCACGTGTCGGTCAGACATCGAGAATCGGAAAGCTGCCACGTAGCTTCAATGATTTCAACTGCTTGCTCTGTGCTCTCGCCAAGTCGCAATCGCCAATCCCTCGGTTTACTGGAAAAGATGCTCCATTTCTTTTATGTCATCATTTTCCAGATTTGGTCTAAATCTTCTCCGATCTCAATTCAGAAAATATTTTTTATTCTAATCGCTCCAATGATTTGGCAGCACCGGTTCACCTCGTTCACTTGTTCATTCATGGAATGTTGGCCCAAAAAAAAAAAATTGTTTATTCGTGGAATTATCATTATAATTACGCTATGTAAAAAGTTGTTCTTAGTTCTTATGTAACGATATCTTCATTTTTAAAATCGATTATATGAATTGCATTAAAGGTGCGTTTGGATTCCGATTAAAAAAATTAATGATAGAAAAAATTAATCATTAAAATACGATAATGTTTGAATAAATTTTCTCAAAAAAATTGAAAATATTTACATAAATTTTTTAAAATTAATTTTAAGTGGGTAATTATATTGTTTAAAGTGGCAAGTCAGTGATACTCAAAATTAATTTTTCAAATTGAACAAATTTCAACTTATCTTAAATAGAATTGTTGAAGCCAAACGGGATATGGAAAAATTAACGTGTTTGGATAAAAAATTTTAAAACTATAATTTTAAACTCATAAATAATTTTGAAAGTGTATCCAAAAAGGTCTTATCTCCTTATTTTTATAGTTGATTATATGAATTGTGTCAATTCTTTAAAACATGTCATTTATCAATACATTATATTTAATAGAATTGGTTTAAACCAAGATCGTAGTGTCTTACGTGACATTATTAGGATAATTCATACATAAATTTAATTAATTTAAATTTAGAATCCCATTTTCAAATATTTTTTAAAGTTATTGAGCTCAGCATTTTAAAATGAAAGGATTTAAAACATAGGAAAGCATTAATGCTAATTAAAATAATTCAATAAAAAATAATAACCTGTACTGTGCATTTTACAATGGCAACTATCATTAAAGGCTTGTCCTACAGCTAATGTACCCTTAGCTGTAATCAAGTGCCACAATCCTATTCACCGCGACATATAATACTATTTGTCATAGTGAATAAAGCTTTCCATGACAACATTGTTTTTTTATCATGACAGCTTTCAATGGCAAACTTTTGGAGTACGCTATAACTTTATCTTATGTTTAATTAAAGTGATTTAAATACCAATACAAAAGCTTAATTAATCATCTAGCTAACAGCATTGATTTCATCATAGATAATATTTCATTTAGAAATTGTATGCTTGAATGCGAAATGGTCACTTTTCTAAAATAAAGTACAATTCAAGTGTTTCACGATTTCAATCATTTGTCATTAGCCTCAATCGAGGCTCGAATCATGTTCAACTAGACTAACAAACATTTGATTGATTAATTATATATATAATTATACAATTCAAGCAGGTTCTTGCCATTCAAACCCCTAATTACTCAAAACAGGATCAAATACCTGAAGCATTTTAGGCTATAAAAGTGATCACATCATAACATTAAAATAATTATCTATCAACAAGTATTTATATTAACATTTTAGTGTACTAACATAACCATATCTCAAAGTACATATCCAGACCAAAATACAACCTCATTAGACACATCATGTGAGTACAATCAAGAATATGTGCATATCATAGTTGGCAATGCACATGTATACACGTATATATCATTTACACATCACAAGATCAGGGTGATACAAAACAAGCAATATGAAACTACTCGTTGCTCGCTCGTCCCCCTTGCTTCTACCAGCAATATCACCTGTAACACAGTAACCACACAGTGAGACAAAATTCTAATAACTAAATAATCTAAAATGCATATCTCCAAATCAACATGTAAACAAGTAAGTAAAATGAAATAGCATAATATATATTCGTAGTAAACAAATAAATAAATATATAATAACCTATATGTGCACAATTGTTGTTTTAGGTTTCAAAACTATAATTATACTTAAATCTACCATTTCACAAACTTATAAATAATTCAATATGCAGACAAACAGATTAGATTATTTAGTTATCTCGACTCTTTTATTATTGAAGATGTTACTCATGAAAATTATTGCTCTTCACACTTTTAATTGCTCAAAACACACTTGAGCCACGTTAATTTACAAAGTTAAGCATTACATGTTAATTTTATAATTTAATATAAGCACTTAATAACACAGTTAAGTTAACCTAAGTTACTAATTTTTATTGTTGGACTTCTAAGCCCTAATTAACCTCTCAAGCTTCACACAACTTCCATTAAACCAAGAGAAACTAGGCCAGATAAGGAGAGTAAATATGTACAAGGCTCACCCAAAGAAAACAAGTCAAAAGTAGCTCTTAGGTGCTCAAACCCTTTTGCCTTAGCACAGCCTTCCTCTTCTTCTCCCTTTTACCGCACTTTTCCCTTCCTTTCCTCTCTATCTCACGTCCAATTTAAGAGCTATTCAAGTAAATTTAGCAAATGGCTCAGTTGGGCCATGTGAGATTTAAACCATCAATTAGGCCATCCCATATTAGCTCCATTCAAGAGCTCTCCGAACATCTAAATAAGTCCATTAGTGAATCCGTAAGCACAATTAAATCATAACTATACTCATTAATGATCCCTTATTAGTTCATAATGTTTTGAATTAGAACATTTGAAATGTTACAAAACTTCATTCAAGCTGAGCTTATTTAAATTGAGTTTTAAATATATGAACATATAACAAATTATGAGTATACATCAGGCTTTAAAATTTAATCAGGATGGGTATTCATTTTTAAATTTTATTTTATTTATTTTTTAAACCAATTTTAAATTTTGTCTTAAAATGTTAAATTTTCCAAATAGCATAACACCAAAACTGCACTTTTTTTTCCCATTCTTATTAAAGTGATATCAAAGATTAAAATCAAATAGTAAAAATGAATGCATATGATTATGAAATAACTTCTTGGGTTTATTTTTTTCTTCATATATTCAAAACGAACAATTATCAAAACATTAAATCTTCTTTCAGAGATGCAAAATGTGAGAATATGGAGTTTAGGGAGGGTTTGTGAGCATTAAATGGAAGTTGAGGTGAAGGTTAGTTTCATTTTATTAATAATAAAGGAGAATTTGATTGTTAGGACTAAGCTCATTCAAGTTTTGATTTTGCTCAAATTTTTCTGAGCTTATTGGAGGTGGCATAAATAATCCTGATAAATAAAAAAAATTAAACTCATAAGTTCGATCCTAGGATTTTTTACTTATTTAAATTGGCCTATCAAGTGTCCAGTATTTGATATTTTCGTACCTATTTTTCTTTATATTTTATTTTTTTTAGTTTCATAGAATTAAGAAAGACCGTATTCTCCATCATCTTGCCAGCTTCAATTTACCAACCTTCTTGTTTGGATATTATACAATCAAAGATTTTTTTTTAAAAAAAAGTGGACAGAGATTAGAGGGCTCTACGTAGCTAACAATTCAAATTTGTAAAACTTACAATTTATTTGAAATTATAAAAAAATTATAATATAATATCTCACATACTTTATAACTTTTTGTGGATGCGAATGGTAGATTGGGCTGAAATTCAAATTTCGTAGTGCTGTATTATTGCACACCAGAGCGAGATAAGAATATTTTACAATTATATATCATTATATCGCATCGGTTATGAATGCCTGCCAGCGTCGGATTTGTCAAGTTCAGCAGCGTCAAGGTCGCCCCCATGTGCTGCGCAACGAGTTTATACAATATACATTCCCTCTCATCTCATTTATGAACACAATTTAAAAAATTTATTTAATTTTATTTATAAATTATGATTTTTTAAATAACATTTTTAAAATCACCTGAAAGAAAAAAATAATATAATATTACTTTTAAAATTTATTATATAAGAATATATTTAAAATTATATATATTTTCATTCATTGTATTTTTTATATTGATATTAATGAGATGGATAAAAATAATTTATAAAAAAGACCGAATAAATATACATTAGCTGTATCTCATGTAATAACATATCAATATACGCTTTTTGGTTCAGCCAAAATACACACAAACACATACTCTTTTTAGACAATAATATATGTTATTAATAATTAATTTATGTTCATATAAAAAATATTAATTAAAATTTCATTTTTTTAAAAATGGTCACTTCTTTATATTTATACTCTTAAATTTTTTTAACAATCTATGCATGATCTTTAAATATTATGAAATATAAAAAAGGTGCATAAATGATAAAAAATGTAAAATTTAAATCATGAGTTATTTTTAAAAGTAATTTATATCACGATCCAGATAAAGTAGTTCATGCAGTATCTACAAAGCTTTTGTTTATTACTTTATCGTGAATTTCAATTATTTTATTATTACAAGGCATTTAACCTTAAAAAACAAAAGTGACGGCCATTTTCACAATCCACCACCTTATTGTGAGGGGTACATTGCTTTGGAAAACATTACGCGTGTGAGTTTTACAATTTTACATTTCTTACTCCTAATATTTCACACTCCAAAACTAAATAAAAAAATTGTGTACACAATTTTTTTAAAATATATATAATAGTTTAATAATTAAAATAAGATATGAAAAAGATATTTATATAAAAAATTATACAAATTTATTTAATATAACTTCTCAAAAAAGTAATGATCAATTTATTATTATATTTATATCATTACAATTTTATTATCAATGTATTTTTTTAAAAAATTATTAATTTTAAAATTACATTACTTTGCATCCTTTGCTCTGTGTCTTATCTTGACCATAGTTTACAGTAGATTTTTTATTATTTATATATCTTTTATTAAAAGTAATCATATTTAAGAATACATTTAGTTTAGAAACTAAATGTAAAAATTAATTAAATTAATTATTTTTTTAAATTTTCATAACCAATTGAAGGAGGAATGCGAACGGCTATTAGCCTATTATTGTTAGAGCTGGTATTTCGACAGGTCAAATTTATTTAAATTAAATTTAAAATATTTTATTTTTTTTAAAAAATTATATAATTAAGTTCGATCATAATACATTATAATTTTAAATTTATTCAGGCAAATTTGAATATCTAAAATGTTTTAAAAATATTCTTTTATTTTTGAGGACACTGGTACTGTGTCACAGTTCGCGGGTACTGCAATAATAGTACTAATATAAACAAATGAAAAATTTAGAAGCTGATAATCGTGATGTGATGACTAGAAAGAGATCCAACGGTTGAGGAAGAAAGTTGACCTGAAAACACCCGGTCAAGCGAAAGGTAGAAAATTCAAGGAAACGATGTCCGGCGGGAATGATGGAGGAACATGGAGTGCGTGACAGCCACGTGGTCCAACTATACAGAGATAACAACATGGGTCATCATAATTCATGTCCTGCGGTGGGGCCCGCCTCTCCAAGTTGCAATTACTCTTTCCTGCTTTCAGAGATTTGTGGGGGGAAAAAAGAAAGGAAGGGGATTAGTGTCCGAAGCGGAGCCACGTGTTAACTACGGAAGACTGTACCACGTGTCCATGACGGTGAGGTCCGTGAACTGTGACACAGTACCAGTGTCCTCCTAATTTTCCACGAGAGGATGTGACATATTCTCCTCTCATTTAAAAATATAATATATTTTTTAAATAATTAAATATTAAAAAATATAAAATATTTTAAATTTTTTAATATATAATTATTATTTTTTTAAAAATTATTTTTATTAATAATAACTTTATATTTATTATGAGATATTTAATAAAAATAAACATAAAAAGATAAAATTAATTTAAAAATAAATAATTATTTTTTAGTAAGTAAGATTCGATTAAATATACCTTATATTTTTTAATTGAAAGAATAGATCATTAAACTTTAAAATTTAAATTTAATTTAGTGAGAATTGAAATGAAATTAATTTACATGGTAAAAATATTAAAATAGTTTCTATTAAAATATTAAAAAATAATGGTCAAATTAATATGTAATGTTAAGAATTAATAATTAAAGTTAATAATTAATAACTGAAGTTATTTTATAAGTTTTGATAAGTTAATTGAATAAATCTTCTAATCTTCTCAATAATTAATAAGTCAAATAATTTATAAGTAATATTGATAAATTAATAAGTAAATTTAAAAAATTAATAACTGATATTATTTTAAAAATCTCAATAAATTTATTGAATAAATTAATAAATAAAAATGATAATAATTTTTTAAATATATAAATAATAATTTGGTCATTTAAAATTTTATAATTTTTTTAAAGTTTTAAAGAATTTTTCTGTCATTAATGAATTTATATAAATGATTAAATTATCTTTATTAAAAATAAATTATTCACGAGTTTAGTTTAAATATCCATGACTTTCTTTCTTATTTGTGATTTACTATTTCATTGTCGTGACTATAAGAAAAAAGTTGTAGATATTTAAACAAAATTTATAAATTATTTATTCTTAATAATGATAATTTGATGATTTATATAAATTTATTAATGATAAAAATTTTTTAAAACTTTAAAGGAATTATGACATTTTGAGGGACCAAATATTTATATATTTTTAAAAAAATTTATTATCATTTTCTCAATTAATAATTGTTAAGTCAAGAAAATAATTTATAATAATATTAAAAAATTAATAAGCAACGTTAAGAAATTAACAATTAATATAATTTTTTAAAATTCAATAAATTTATTAATTTTTTAATATTATATATAAATTTATCTACTATTTTTTTTAAATATTTAGACGGAGACTATTTCTTTGATTTCATAATATAAATTACCAAGTGACATTCTCCCATTTTCTATTTAGCTCAGAATGACCTTTCGGTGTCGCGTCTGGCCATTCTGCTTACGTCATGGCGCTCGCGTGTTCTCAAAAACTTTAAAAAGGTAAAATTTTACTAGGCCCCATAACGAAAATAAAATTTTGTAAGAAAAGACATAATTACTTATAAGGTTTTATAGATACATAGACAAGCATTTATTCTAATTTTAACAAATGAAAAGTAACTATATATAATTAATAACAATCAGTGATGGAATCAGGATTCAAAATTAGAGTACAAGATAATTTAATAAAATATTAATATTTTTAAAAAATAATAATTATATTATAGGACTAAAACTATAGTAACATAAATAAATTGATTATCATTTTTCTTCTTAAAAATTATAATGACTAAGTTGATATGATTTTTTTTATAAATATGCTCTTCATATCTTATATAAATCATCAAACTATTTTATATCTAATAAATTTTTGAGCTCAAATATTTTTATTTAATCTAAAGGGGGCAAAGGATCAAGAATAAAAGGTGTAAAGTTATGAAATTTTCATACTATACTTGTTATATTTTCCAATGTGAGGGGGTGTATTTGCCCCCTTCACTGCCATGTTGCTCTGCCACTGATAATAATCCATTTAAAAATGACAAGTTGCAATAATTTATAGCACGGGTTTAATTATATAAGTATCGATCATGTATAAATAAACATCCATTTAGCTTTGACAAGTTACATTATGTAGTTAACAAAAATTTATTTAGAATTAACAAGTGATTACAACTAAAGGTACATATTTAATTATATAAGTATTAGTCTTGTATAAATAAGCATTCATTTGAGTTAACAACTCATTAAATTATTAAATTTTAAGGACAATTAAGTTGTTTTTCCCCTCATAAACATGTAGTTACTTTTTTGTAAGAATTAGGTGGATTATACGTCTCAGAAGCTACTATATGTAAAATGCGTGCGCTCTAATCAATGGTGGATGTGGTATTATGGACAGTATGGCTTGAATTATAATATTCAAATTAATTATTGATTAGATCGTAATTTAAGTAGTGCATATTCGAGTGATTGTTTGATTAACCTTCAATTAAGTGGTTCATCTTGTATGGACTGGATCATGTTTGGGCTTTATGTGTTGGCGGGTTGAAATTAGATTAGGCATGTGAAATTTCTCTTAAAAGTTATGGCCCATAGGCATTTTGCTTTTCAAAGTTGGATCGCATGCATTGAACGACTTTTTTTTTTTTTAAAAAAAAAAGGAACGAGAAAGCCTCAAGTCGTTGACTTTTCTTTTCTCCTTCTCCTTCTCCTTCTCCTTCTTCTTCTTTTTTTCAATTTGGATGAAAAATGAAAAAGCAAATTAATCTCTAGGCACTAGGGAATCCCTAGTTTAATTATACGTCATGATACGTAAGGTCTTCACTTCTTTCCTTGTGGAGGTGAATGATTGATGATGTTTTTCAAAGATCATATCACGAATGGCTTTTCAGTTCATACAAATCTTGCATAATGATATTTCTGCTGTTATGTTGAAAGGCCCATGATTTTCATCATGCGAATCCAAATATAAGAATTCTTTGCTTGTTGTTAGTAGCGATGCAAAAATCAATCTGAGTTGTGTTAAATCATACTGGTTTTAAAAGTTATTTTTGTTACACCAATAAAATGCGACAACTCTTTAAAGTGAAACGGACCTTTCATGGAAAAAATAGAGTGAGACAATATAAATAACATGATAGAAAAAAATACAACATAGGAGTAGAACGCAAGAAAGGAAGTGTGATGTCTAAAAACTTGAAAGTGGTGTATTAGACTCATGCATGGGCTGCTGTTTATAAGTCGCGGATGAAACACAATTGTTGTCATGTCAAGTTTCTTGTTATTAAGATGATTTTTTGTCAAATGTTATTAATTTAATCATTACCTCGCTTTAAACATATTTTAAATTTTAATCAAATTTTGTTGCAAATTTAAATTAAGGAAAATCATCTTTAAACACACAAAAAATCATTAAAAAATACAAATAAATAATTCAATTACATAAAAATTTAGGAGAAAAGGTTAACTTCTTTTCTCTCCTCCTCACTGTTGGAGATGAGAATTGAGAACAAGTCATGCTTTCATCAAGTGGTTTATAACCAAACTTGATTTATAGTTGAAAATCTCTTTAAGCTGTTTTTGGTATCTTAGAATTAATAAAAGGGAAACAAAATCAGACATGAGATAATTCCATCAAAATTGATGGAATATGATTCCATTTAGAGGCAATACTACATGGAATCGGCCATTTGGACACGAAATTGGGTTCCATAGTAAAAAACTTCAATTTTCTATTTCCATATGCCTCTTCATCTTATTTTCTACGTTACACCCCTTTATCATACCATTCCTCCATCCCTAACAACAAGCAACACGTCAATAGCAATGAGTACTATAAATGGTGTTTTAAATTAGGACTTAATCTTTAAACTAATTATAGTAAATTAAGGACTAACTCAAAAAGATTATCCTATAAGAGATTAACCTTTCACAAATGATTCAACACAAAGGGATCCTAAGTCTTTAAAATATTTTAAGAACCCATATCATTCAATTAGATCTATGCGAAAGCATGACAAAGGAAACACATCAACATGGGAGAAAAGCTTCCCCCTTTATTTTCTCTCTATGCCTTACTCCACAATACATATATACATATTTACAATATAATCCTTCGCTGCTCAAACCCTTCTATAATTGGCAGCAAGGGGCTAAGATCTCAATCACATTTATCACAATGACTATTATCTAATCATTATGATCTATATATCATCTATTCATCAATAGCCTATCATATGCATGAATTTTTTTTTACATTCACATATAATTAATATCAAATGCTCACACTTGGACATCAAAAACATAAGGAGAGATCATAACAATATTCAAGTTCTCAATCTAAGCAGATATTAACTATTTTCACTTGCACAAATATTTTGGCTCATTAATATAATACAGGCTTCAAACCACATTCTCAAAGGCCTAAAATACATTTCCATCCAACACAAAACCCATAATGCAAGTAGATCAAGAATATATTATCCTAGTTGGCAATATCATAAACTAAATACATATATCAAAATAAAATAAGAAAGGCCTACTAAAGTGATTATTATCACTTGACCTAATGCTCATTTCCTCTATTTTTCTGAGATGAGCTAGCTCCTATAATATGTTAAAAGAGAGGGGTGAGTATAACCACTCAACAACCAAGGTACATCTAAGTTTTACAAATATATGGTAATTAATCATGAATGCAAGTAGCTAATAAGTTTATCAAGGTGACCATGTAAACAATCATATTAATAACATGTTAATTACATTAACATCTACACATAATTACTACATGTTCTCATTTTCACAATTATAATCATATTCTCAACATAGCCATCAATCACTCAAATGGCATGATAATAATAATATGCATGATCAATCTCTCCCTTATATCCCCCCTTATTTCTCCTGACATGAAATCCGTGGGCTAACCACTGGAAGGGATCGTCCATGTGGTGAAACTACCTAAGGTCTTAATCATATTGTGGGGGGCTATTGGGTCAGGGTTACCTTACTCACTTATGAACAAGGATTCCCCCAAATCACACACTATGGGATATTATATCCAAAACTAACTCTAGCCAAAACTCCAGGTAGGCCAGTAGGGTCAAGTCCCTTAATAGGAACAATGCTACAGTACCTTACAAGGTAAGTAGCAGCTATAACCCCTGAGATTATTAGTTAATGGCCAAGTACCATATGAATTTTGCATAACTGCTAACTCCTTCACTAAAGTGAACTCCCGCCATATGATCATGCTCATAAGAAAATGCATTTCAAAAGCTCACATATATATAATTCACAATTATCCCATATGCTTATTAACTTTCTTGCTTAAGAAGTATCAAGACTTATCATTTTTTTCAATCATGCTTCTTGCATCAATTTTATATTACCACATAACCCACATTAGCATTATATAAAACTCAACATGCTCATATACAATTCATCATTATGCAAAATTCGCAATTTATAACTAAGAGTGTACACTTCATCATCAACCATCAATCTCATTATTCACTCCAAGTTACAATTAACTGGGTCACAAATCATAAAGTCTCAATAAAGCCACATGCATTACAAACAACCATTTCAAAATTTAGACATATATATATATATATATATATTCTTTTGTTTCACCAACATAATTAATTAATTAACATATAAATGTATAAAATAAATTTTTTCCGGTTACCTCACCCTTTAAGAGATCAAAGGTTATCCCTCAAGTTACAACACTTCCAAAGCTTTTCAAAGATCGAATTGTGTTAAAAGAAAATTAATCTACAATTGATCATATCTCAATGTGTTAATAATATTATTAATACAATTTTTACTCATACTCTAACATCTAAGTATTTATTTTATTTTATTTCATTTTTTTAAGACCTTAATCTTAGCCTCTTGAGTTCTAAAATTTAACTTCATGTATTTGAACTTATCTACTTAGTTCAATAATCTCCTTCACAATAATTTCATTGAAATTTAGCTAAAAACATCATTCAAATAATTTCTAATATCAAAATTTTCCTTTTTATTCCAAATATTCACACATAAAAATAGTCAAAAATTGCAAACTTGATATCAAGCCTAGAATCATTATTCTATAGCCCTAATAATTTATTTTTCATTTTAAATAATCATCTAAATATCAACAAATTAATTTATATTTTAAATTTAACCAAAAATCTGTCCACAGGGATCTAGGGATAAACTCAAATTCCAATTTTATCAATAAAATAATACTCCAGAATATTTATTAAACTACCAATAACCTCAACAACTAGATTTACTCATCAAAAATTTATCCCTCTTTCAAACCCTAGATTTTTCAAAATCTCAAAATCTGCAGCTCAAAAAGAAAAATGACTAAAAAAAATATTTAGAACACTTACCTAATCTTAAATACTTAAAATGTCATCTAAAATATCCTATTAAAGAGTTTTGCCTTCTAAATTAGCTCCTACCACCACAGCGTCGCTCGCTCTCTATGTACAAAAGTAGAAACGAAAAGGAAGAAGAGAATGAAAAGCCGAAAGGCTTTGTTGGCCTTTTTAAAAATAGTGTGGTCCCATGGCTTTTGCTCCTCATCTTTTCTTGTCTTTTGTTAATATACTATACAAGTATACGGTTCCCGCCCCCATTTTTTCTTTATTTTTTTTAATTCACTTTCCTTCTTTTTTTTCTTTTCTTTTATATATGTATACATTAAACACACACGCACACCCTAACGTCTTTTCCATCTATTTCTCTTCTTCTTCTTCTTCTTTTTATTTCACATCCCTTTTCTCTTTTAAGAATAATAATAGTGATAATTTTATTTTCTAAAAAAAATCATAACTTAAAATTTAGATTCATGCTAAATTAAATCCAACAATAATCTCTTAGCTAAAATTATTTATATCTAAATATTTTTTTAAAATTATTCATTTGCTCTTGATTAACTTAATTAATTTGGGTTAAATTTCAGTGTTACAAGCATCACCTCTACAACTATGATGACAGTGAGCACCACCTCTAATGGCAGCGAACACCATCACTGTTACTGGAGAGGCTGTGGAAGGAGGTGAAGGCAGTGGCAAAGATGCGTCAGAAAGTAAAGGCAACAACCAAGTCTTGTTCTAACCATCTAAGTCTAGAAACCATTCTTCAAAATCTGCAGTAGCAATTAGCAACCTTCAACAATTTCTAGGCTACACCTTGATGGTGATTTATCCCTTCTCAAGCTTCTAGTTAGAATTCTTGAAACCCACAAGTTAGAGTTGTTAACTATTGAGTTTTACAATTGAAATTGCTTTGGATAAATTGTTTGTGATCATTTTCAATGTACTAAATGTGGCATTGATCTTCCTTTCTTGCCACCACTTTCAAACTCTACCTCACCATCTCTCAATCCCTCACCTTCCTTTTGTTTCTTTCCATCGTTTTAAAAAACAGATTAGATATCGAGCTAGAAATGCTAATGGATCAAGGTAGAGCTGGGAAAATGGGTTGAGCCCGCGGGCTAGCTCGTTTAACCTGCACAATTTAACGGGTTGGGTTGAAAAAATTGGCCCGTTTTTTAAAACGGGTTGGGTTAGCCCAACCCGCAAAAAAATGGGTTAAAACGGGCTAGCCCGCGGGCTAAACGGGCTGGCTTGCGGGCTAGCAATATTTTTTAAAAAAATAATTTTTTATTTTTTAATTACATTATATCTTTTTATAAATTTATAATAATGATAATATTTTTTCAATATATAATTTATGACTTTTAAAAATGTTCTTTACATTTAAAATATAGTGTAAATTCTATTTATAATTTGCAAATAAATTTTTTTTATAGTTTATAAAGATGATTTATTAGTTTTTATAGAAATATTTTGAATATATATTATTTATTAATCTCATAAATTCTATTGATTGAAATTATAAATATGAATTTACTAAGAAAAATAATATGAGTTTATATTCAAATTTTCTTTATTAGTGACAAAGATAGCACACCTAGGTGAGAAAATGATTAATAATAAAAATCTAGCAAAATAAATTTGCTTGGTTGAATTCTATATTTATTTTATTTATTTACAAGTTTTTAAATTTTTAATTTTCTTTAAAATATGAAATAAATATATATATATTTATATTGTATAAATTTTAAATTATTGAAAAAATTTAATAATTTTTTGTGGGCTAGCCCGCGGTTGACTAGCCCACTAGAAAATGGGTTGGGTTAGATTTTTCAGCCCGTTTTATCAGGCGGGCTGGTCCAACCCAACCCGCAAAACTGCCAGCCCGCACGGGCTAGCTCGCAAACTGGCCCGTAACCCGTTTGCTCAATACTAGATCAAGGTTTATATTGTCCAATCCATCTAACTAGCAAATACATTGGTAATATAATATTTAAATAAAAAATATGATATATAATTATTTATGCAATAACACTTGAATAAAATGAGTGTTAAATAAACTAAAAAAATCTTGTGAAACATGCAAGTGACAATAAGATGAGATAAAATGTAATAATTCCTTTCAAGTCTCTTATAATCTTTTTGACATTAATGTCTTTTATAAAATGACTATAATGTTCTTAATTTAAAATAATAAAAGAAATGAATAGACGATTAAAAATTTGTAGAACAAAACTTATCATTTACTATGTTATTTTAGTCATTGATAGAAAAAAAATATTCATTGTTTAAACTAAAATGATCATTGATATTTATAGTACTTTAATTAAAAAATAGTTGCTCATTTACCATGTTGTTTTATTAAAAATTTATTGACGGAAAGTTGTAATTATTCATCTCATTTTAGTAATTATTCAAAATAGTTGTTGATATTTAGAATATTTGAATTTAAGTGATTAGAATCAAACCATGTCATTTGCTATTCCATCCTATTTTAGTTATTATATCAGAGGAAAAGTAGTCATTATCTAATCAAACTAATCATCAATATTTTAAATTGGGATAATTATAATCATTTCATGAGAGATATTAATATAAGAAAGATCTCATAAAAATTGAGAAAAATTATCACATTTCACAAACTTCATTATTATTTGGATATTTCAAGAAGATTTTTCTATTATTTTTTCAATTTTAATTCCATGTAACAATTTTTATCTTAAAAATAGTAACGAAATTATGATATAAACATTTTTAGCAATAATTGGGAGATAGATAAAATTAAATCTCACAATTAATTCAATTGACTCTTGACTCTTTAAAGCTATTATTTAGACTCAAACAAATTGATGGATTCCTTTCTATTTTTCAAAAGCATTAATTTAGGCCAAAAAACATTTACTAATAATTTATTAATTTTGGACTTTTTCAGCAAAACGTTTCCATCTTCACTGAGCCCACTCCCTACTCTCAAGCCTTCTTGTGTCCCCCGAGTTTCTTCACTCCCAAGGCTTCATCCTCCTCTCTCCTCTTTGAATGAATCCCCTGCTCTTCGTTCTTGTTATTTCATTCGATTAAGTTTTGTCATTGTTTTTCCTCTCCATCCTCCTCGCCAGTAGGATGGGAAGGGAAAAGGGAGAAAATAAGTGAAGAAGAATAGAAATTGGAGAAGGTAGAGGTAGAAAGAGAAGAGAGAACCTCCTGAAAATAAATCAATGTCAATTCTTATTTATTCATAAAGACCTGTAAAGCAAATACATTGAGATACTATTTATTAGCCTTAATTTAATTTATAAATAAAGTTATTAAAAATAAAATATTTTATAAATTTTAATAGTTAAATTTAAATATTCTAAAATAATTTAAAAAATAATTTAATAATTTAAAAGAGTATATGTATTCCATCATAATACTTGATATTAGATTTTATTTGTGATCTAAGATCACATTTTTGTTTTAAAAAAATCCGTTTAGTAACTACTCTCTTCCTTGAAATATGTTTTAAGTAGTTAAATATTATAAAATATAAAATATTTTAGAGGATACAGAGGAAGATAAAGCTTGAGAAAGACATTCCCGCAAACTTTATGGAAGTTGATGACAGCAACACCGTGTAACGTGGCTAAGTTTTTGATTTACTCGTGAAAATTTAACAATTACTGTTTTTTTAATGAGAAAAATATGGCTTTTTAGGGCTTTAGAAACAGAGGTGAAGTGTTTTATTAAATTAATCATGATGAATTAAACAGAAGAACAAACTTACTATAATTCCGGAACTGGAACTGTTATCTTTAGTGATGGTGGGAGGGAAGGCGTCCATGTGAATCACGAAGCTATCAGATTTCTGGGGTGCGTATTGAAATGCGTCTATGTGATCTGAAATCGAGATTTTCTGGGTCACCTTGTTCTGTTCCAATTCGGTCGCCCCGCGTGAAGAAGAAAAAGAAGAAGAACATGAGTCCTGGAAAAGCAGAGTTAGGAAGGATCTGCGAGTGGAAATTATGGGTGTGACGAAGAAAGACCAGAAATTCAGTGAAACTGCTATGGCTAAGAAAATTAAGAGAGAACCTAGAAAACGAACAATTTATTGTTAAATTAATTTGTAAATATAATATAATTTATCAAACAAGTTTTTATATTTTTTTATTTTTAGATATAATTTTTTAAATCAATTATTTAAACAATTTTTTTATTTTGTTTTATAAAATATCAGTTTTCACAAAAATAATTTTTTTTTGAATATAAGACCATGGAAGGACCGTGCAAAGGATGGCTTAGGTCAAATCAAGACCATGAGCCAACGACACCCTAAAGGTGGAACGTCATAAAATAAAGTGTCTATATTTTCTCTCATAGCTTGTCGAGCAAGTCAATCCGCACATTTGTTACATTTTCTAAACGCATGGTTGAAGGTGATAGTCCAATCCTTCATGATGAGACATCTGATTTTCTTTATGATATCGCCAAGAGGATGATTCAAATTATGATCCTTTTGAACAAGTGTCAGGGTTTCTAAAGAATCAGTGTATACATTAACTTGCTTGAAGTTATTCTCCCAACAAAGCTTTAATCCCTTAAAAATACCCAAGAGCTCAACGGTAGTGGTAGGATGATAGCCTAGACTTTTAATAAAGCCTTTAATCCAGTTTCCTAAATCATCACGAATGAGGCCACCCTAAGAAGCATCTCCATTGGTAAGAATAGAACTATCAGTATCCAATTTGATCCAGCCAGGTTTTGGTGGAATCCATCTAGTGAAAGATCTGTTTTGATTCATCTGCATAATGCCAAGTTGAGATTGAAAGGTAGAGGTCATTGATTATGTCCTGTGTGTAAGTGAAAATGATGTCTTTCTTAAGAGTTCGGTCTTCCGAGTAGATAGATTTGCAGCGCTCTTTCCAAATGTTCCAACAAATATAGGCAAAAAAATTCTTTCAAGGGATTCTTCTGGTATTAGCATTACTAACAATGTTTTTCGCATTATAGAGAATCCAATCTTGAAAGGAAAGAGAAAAGAAAGTATTAAGCTTTGAATGTGTTACAAGTTTCATCCATACTTTCCTTGATTTAGTGCATCACGCAGAATGTGGATAGAGTTATTAAGAGAATTGCAGCCAAAGGGGCATTCAGAATTGAAAGAATCAGAGTTTATATGCAGTCGATTCCAAGTTGCTTTCCATAGAAAGTATTTGATCTTCTCGTAGGTGGGCCATTTCCATATAGTATTCCAAATTTTTGAGTTGCAATTCCCATCTTGATTCTCAATAGCTTTGTAGGCTGATTTGATGGAGAAGTTGCCGTCAGAAGAAGGTCTCCAAACAAGAATATCATTATCTCAATGAGGGTTAGGCGACTGGACAAGCAAAGTGGATTTAGTGTACGTTTAGTTTTTAGTTTGCCAAAAGTTCATTTGGTGAAAGTCAATTTAATGAAAGTCAGTTGTTGTAATGAAATTTGTGTTTGGATATATTTTTTCAAAAGTCAGTTTGATACATTAAAAGTTATTTAGTTTGTGATAGTGAGATGTGCTTTTAAATGTACAATTACCAAAAAGGACACTGATTTATAATGATTTATAATTTTTATTATACAAATGTAATATATTCAAAATATTTAAAAAATGTAATAAAGATTATAAATAACATAAATTTTGATCTATAATGCTAAAAATTTGATCTCTAATTATTTGTATTTTTTAATTTGTAATTTTAAAAGATGTAATAAAGATTTGTAATTTTTATTATACATTAATGCTAAAAATTAACATGATTAATTACTCAATTTATAATACTAAAAAAATTGATACCTAATTATTATTATTAAAATAATAATTATATTTTTAATGAATTAACTATTTTTTAAATAAAAAAAGAGATTAAACTAATATGGTCAAATAACATCCTACTTTTCAAATCCACTTTTCAAAAGCTTCAAATAGTTACGTTTCAGAAATCCACTTTCAGCTACTGTTTGAATGTACTTTCAGGATGTGCTTTTCTGCCAAATATTCTACCCAAACAACTTTCAACTTTCTGAAAGTGAAATTTTGCTTTCTGAACGTGAAACGGAGGAAAACCAAACGGACCCTTAATCACATCTGGGGGTAGATAACACTTTAATTTATCAATGTGCCAACCTCCTGAAGCTGCGCAAAAATTAGAGACTTTGGCATGAAGGATGGCTTCAGCTTTAGGATAAGCATATATGACAAGAGGCTCGGGGAGAAGTGACCACCTTTCATACCAAAAAGATATTTGATCTCCTTCGCCTACTATCCAACCAACATTGATTTTAAAAGTATCCCAAACTTTACAAACACTAATCCATGTGTAAGGTGATAAATTTGGTTTGTAAATCATAAGGATAAAGGGTTTGTTACATTTGTATTTATCGTGGACAATCTGAACCCAAAGATAGTTGGTCTTAGTAATAATGCCCTAGCATAGCTTCATGATGAAAGCAATATTTTAGTTTTTTATTCTCTTAAACCCAAGGCTGCCATGTTTCTTATCTTTAGTGATCTTATCCCAAGAGAGAAAATGCGGTTTTTTTGCTCCATCGGAAGAGTCCCAGAGGAAGTTTCAGGAGCTTTTGTCTAATTTAGAAAGAACATTATCGGGGAGGAGCATAATTTGCATAATATAACTCGGAAGATAAGAGAGCACGGACTTAATGAGGACAGATTTTCCTACAATATTGAGATAACGGCTCTTCCAAAAAGATAAACGAGAATTTATTTTTTCAATAAGAGGAGCAAATGTTAACTTAAAAGCTTTTTCATGAAGAATATGAATCCCAAGATATTTGCCAAGATTTTCGGTAAGGGGAATTTCCAATTCATTGTTGAGTTGTAAGGCTCTATTAATATTGATGTTTCTGGAACAAACGAGTTTAGATTTATCATAGTTGATTTTTTGTCCAGAAGCAATACAAAAATCATTAAGACATTTACAAATGATCCCAGCTTGTGTGAGAGAAGCATCTGCAAAAAGTAACAGATCGTCAGCAAAGGATAAATGTGAGATAGGAGGTCCATTAGTTGTTAGATTAATGGGCTTCCAATCTCTGTATCAATACTACTATAAATGCAATGAGCGTTCAATGTAAAGTACAAACAGATAAGGAGAAAGAGGATCCCCCTGTCTGATGCCACGTATAGGTTTGAATTCTTTAGATGGTTCACTATTTCAAAGGACTTTCATGCAAGGAGAAGAGACCGCTGCCGTGATGATCTTCATAAAATGAGAATTTATGCCTATAGCTTGAAGAGTATCTTCAATGAAAGCCTAAAAAAGTCTATCAAAAGCCTTTTTAAGATCAATTTTGAGAGCCATGAAGCCTCTTTTCCCAACTTTACTTCTCATGGAATGTATTACTTCTTGGGCAATAATAATATTATCACTGCTCTATCTACTTTGAATGAAGCTATATTGGTTATCCCCAATAAGATGATTCGTATAAGCTCTAAGATGGTTGGAGATGATTTTAGTTATGATTTTGTAGTTCATGTTATAGAGAGAGATTGGCCGAAAGTCTTTCATACAAGTAGGATGATCAAGTTTAAGAATAAGGGTAATGAAGGTATCATTAATGTTCGTAATGGTATTAGGATCTCTAAAGGCTGACTTAATTAGTTTGAATATGTTATCCTTGATATCCTCCTAATGAGTATGAAAGAAGTTAGCATTAAGACCATTAGGACTAGGCGCTTTAAAAGCTCCAATGTCAAAAGCAGCAGATTTAATTTCTTTTTCAATCACTTCCCTATAGAAAGAAAGAGATTGGTCATAGGTTAATGGTGGAAAAGTTATTTCAATACAAAACTTGGGGTTTCTCTGACTATCTTCCTTGAAGAGGTTTTCAAAATAAGAGATGGCCAAGTTCTTAAGAGAGAATTGATCGTGAATCCAGTTGCCATCATTATCTTTGAGTGATAGGACTTGATTCTTTTTTCTTCAGATGATAGTAGAGGCATGGAAGAACTTTGTATTCTTATCACCCCATTTTAACCATTTGCATCTAGATTTTTGATACCAAATTAATTCCTCTTGAAGAAGAACTTTATTATAGTCCTCCTAAAGGGATTTTTCCAGTTTCTTGAGAAAATAGCTGTCCTTAGAGCTTCTATTTTTATCAATCCCTTCAAGTCTTCTTAAAATTCTTCTTCTTTTTTTTTTTTGCAAAGATACTACCAAGACTATTCTTATTCCAATCGGCAGCAAGTTTAGCAAACTTCAGAGTTTCGTTTGTCCAATCATTATCACACTAAGAATCTTTGACAAGAGTCTTAAAGGAATCTTCTAAAGACCATACGGCATGGTATTTGAAGGGTATTGCATGAAGATTGGAAACATAATTCTTGCTGAGTTGAATGTGAATTGGTCGATGATCCGAACCAAATTTAAGAAGATGATGGCTGTTTGCATTAGTGAAAGAAAGTCTCCATTCCGTATTGTAGAAAGCCCAATCAAGCCTTTCTTTTATGCTACCTTTTTCCCAAGTAAACTTTTCTCCACTAAAATTGAGCTCAAGAAGGTTGGAAAGGTTGATGCATTGTTTAAAGAGCTTCATAGATTTCTAGTTAAAACCATTGCCACCATGTTTATCTTCACAAGATAGGTAAGCATTATAGTCACCAACAAGAAGCCAAGGTTCATTAGTGATTTTGGATAAGTTGATAATTGATTGCCAAAGTTCATCACGATTATAGGGATTAGGATCCCTATAAATACAAGATAAAGGGTAGGAAGTGTTGTCATACGGGATGTTGACTTTACAACGAAGCAACTGGACATTAGAGTATAAGTATTCAATATTAACTACATCATTATTCGAAAGTAACCAAATACCTCCAGTATAATCGGTGGCCTCAACATGAATCCAATCAGAGAATCCCAATTTTCTAACAATTTTATCAGCTCTAGCACCACTAGCTCTGGTTTTGAGTAAAATAAAAATTTAAGCATTATATCTATTAGAAATTTCTTTAACCCTGGAAGGAAAACTTTTAGCACAAGAACCTCTACAATTCCAACCAATAATATTCATGGAAAAAATAAATAAAAGCGAAGAAAGAACCTGGAACGCTGATTAACCACGGATATCAGACTGCATTTTCTCATTCTGATCATCGCTAAAATCATCATCTTCAAGATCCTCATTAATAGGAGTATTCTCAAAGTCTTATAGAGCAAATCATCATCTATGTCTTCATTTTCAATATACTCATCTTCAACAGAATTAATGTATTCTGAGACCTTAGATTTTTACTATGGTTATCCATGATGGTGTCATCACTCATTTGTGTCTTTGGAATAAAGCTGGGTGAGGAGTCAAGATCAAGAGGCTTTCTTTGTGAATGATTGAGAGTCAGCATTTGGTTATCAACATTGCTAATATTCTAAACCTTTAAATTCAGCGAGTAAATGTTATTTGCTGCAGTCAGGTGTCGTTTACGGGCTCAGAAGCACTAATGGCTTTCTCCTTGTATTTTTCGTTGATGGGTTGAGAATGAGAGCCCAAATTCTTTCTATTTCCTTTAATGACCGAGTATAGCCTTTTTGTGGACTTTCCTAGTGCGCAATTGGGCTTGGTTAATGCGGTTATTGCTTCTTTGTCTTTCATAATTTCAATGTTTATAGAGTTTGGGCCTTCCCAATTAAATCATGGCCCAACTAGTTTTTTCTTGTTTCCCTTATCTGTGCTAAAAAGCATTTCCATATCTTCAGTCGGTTCTTCTTTGTGATCGCAAGACCGCTCTGTCCGATCATCATTCACCTCACTCTGTCTCGCCTTCTTAAACCTAGATAGGTCCTTCTTTCTCCACACCTTCCTGACAATGTTGCTGGCATGATTCATTGAGGGCTTATTTTGTTTACTCCTGGTATTGTACCTTTTATACTCGCCATCACTGACTTGCTCAAAAATAACAATTTTAAATAAGCCTATTGTTTATGTTTTGTTCTTGGGTTGGAATTCTGATTTTGGTTGCTATGATTTTAACTGTAATTTGTTTTTTCTTTTCTATATTATTTTTTCTGAGATAATTTTTATTTTATGAAAATATTTAGATGTTATTTTTTTTGAGTTTATTTTTATTGATGGAATATTAATGATAATTTAATTTTAATTTTGATTTGGGCGGTGGCTTTATTTCTTCAATATGGGTACGGAAGGGATATTATTGTTTATCCTACTATTAATCTACAATAATCCGACGGATTATCAATCATCAATCAATATTAATATCAATAATATCACATACAAATCTATTCCAACCAAGCTGGATGGAACAGCGGCTCCAGACTGAAAACACTATTCATCGGCTTTAGGAACAGTGACGGCTCTAGCCCTAGCTAGTCTGTTTGGTCAAAGCATGGTGGTCTGGCCTGTTTCCAGCCTCTCCCTCCCTTCCAAAATCCTCATCAAACTTTTCCTCTTCTCTGTTTTCTTTTCCTCCCTTCCCCGCTCCGGCAGCAGGATTCTGCAGCTGCTAGACACTGACCTTCATGAAAAAGTCAAGACAGTGGCGACTTCTTCATTCCCTTTGAAATCTCAGCTAGGTAACTCTTCATCGCCTTGTATCTCTTCTTCTCCTTTTTTTTTTTGGCTGATTGGCTGTTTGAAGTATTTTGGCTTGAAAATGGAGCTGCATTCTCTTTGTACTTTTTTTTTCATGCTAATATGTGATAAATGAACCACGTTTTAACTTTTATTTATTATCATGTTTCTGTTGATTGTCTGCTTAGCTCCTGACAGTTCGCTCAAGTTGTTCTGCTGTTTGGTGTGATGCCTTCCATGGCTCAAGGAGGATTCAGAAACTTTACCGGCAACCAGAAGCCTGGCAGTAAATTATCCAATGAAAATCAGAATCGTCAAACTGATTTCCCTTCCCGGTAAAATTTTCTATAAATATGAAATATTCAATCTTTCTTTTGAATCCAGCTGATAGATTAATCATGGCTGGAATTTCTATTCAGAGCCACTTGAGCTAAATGTTTGAATGTTGTGGCACTAGTTTCTATTGCAAGTGAGTCAAAATAGGTTTAGGGCTTTATTATATTGATTGCCTTGGTATTATCTGTAAATATACTTCTTGTTATGCAGGAGACAGAAGATTTTACAACAAAGGAAGTCACTTCCTATTGCTTCAGGTATTGGGTCGAGATTATTTTTGGTGCCTTTTACGTTCTCAATTATACTTTCTTGTAAACTTAACATTATCCTAACTGTTGCCATTTAGTTGAGAAAAGACTTGTTGAAGAGGTGCGAAAGAATGATATTTTGATAATCGTTGGTGAAACTGGAAGTGGAAAGACCACACGTAGGTTACATTTTTATCCTCGTAAATATTATGGTTATTTTTGTTATAAGCTTTGTGATTTTCCCATCTGTTTACTGGAATACAGAAGCTAGATAAAGATTATGTTTTTAGTGTGTTGCGATGATTACATGATTTGCTTTAAACTGTGTAGAGATCCCCCAATTCCTGTTTGATGCTGGATTTTGTCTTGATGGGAAAGTTATTGGGATAACTCAACCCCGGCGTGTTGCTGCTGTTACTGTAGCAAAACGGGTTTCTGAGGAATGCGGTGTTGAATTGGGCCAAAGGGTTGGTTACTCTATTAGATTTGATGATGCTACTTCAAGTTCAACAAGGATTAAATACATGACAGATGGGTTGCTTCTGAGGTAAAACCGTTGTATAACTTTAGATTTCATTTTACTTATTGATCCTTTTTTGGCTGTCTCTTTAGCCCTATGTCTCTTATTCTTATGAGGTCTTCCTCCACTAGCAGGTTTTTTCGGCAAACTTCATTTAGTTTGATGCAGATGGCAGGCTGGCCTATATTCCTAAGTTTCAATAGGACTCCTTACGAGCGTTGGTTCTATATACTATTATCTAAAAGTAATACTGTTGGGGTGTAATTTAACAGTTTGCTATCATACAATTTTCATTTTTATTTGGCTCTCCAAATATAAAAAAGGGGAATGGAGTTGACATGAGGGCATGGTTGTGATCTTTTTATCCTTTTCCATCAGATTGACAAATGAATGTCTCATTGATGAACATTTTTTTATAAGCTTTTAACTTTTCATTGGGTGTAAATTTATTAATGGTTTGATATCATACAATTTTCATTTTCATTTGGCTCTCCAGATATTTTTTTTTTGGGGGGGTGTTCAGGAGAGGGCATGGCAATGATCTTGCTATCCTTTTCCATTAGATTGACATATTAACCTAAAAACCAAATACTAAATATGCATTGATAAACATTTTTGATAAGCTTTTACTTTTCATGTCATATGTCTTAAGTTGATGAGATTGAAGAAGTGGTTTTTTTGAGGGGATAACCTTCCCGTTTAGCACTCTTGTTTAATAGTTTTTTAATATGGATACGTGGTTTAAATTAGTTGAACAAGCTTCATATCAAATATATTCTTTATCGTAGTATTAAAAGTAAATTTCATTGAGAATGCTGATATGCCTCTCGTTGTGCTTGCAGGGAATCCTTGTTGGATCCATTTCTTTCCAAGTATTCTGTTATAATTGTTGATGAAGCCCATGAGAGAACTGTACACACTGATGTCTTGATTGGCCTGCTTAAAAATGTGCAACATGCTCGTTCTGATATTCTTTCTGACGGTCAGAGCCTTAACTCTGAAAACAAGAATGTAAAGAGTGGCATGTCATTGGAGAAAGAAAATGGTGGTCAGCGTGGCAGTTTTCTTAGGAAGCACAATAACAGAAATTATGCTCCACTGAAGCTAATCATTATGTCTGCAAGCCTTGATGCGCGAGTGTTTTCTGAGTACTTTGGCGGTGCAAAAGCTGTTCATGTTCAAGGGAGGCAATTTCCTGTTGATATATTTTACACTCGCCATGCAGAGGCAGATTATTTAGATGCTTCCTTGATAACAATATTCCAGGTTATTGGTTCACTTGGTCTGCACTATTTAATTCCTTCTTTCCAGAAATTTTGGGTGATTAGGTGCTTTAATTCTTCATTTGCTATGTTCATTTTTGGTTTTCATTTACAGTTTGATCTCTCCTTATGATGTATAATTTTTTTAAGCCTTTTACTATGTTACATCAGTCATTCAAATTATTATGCTTAACATTGCATATATTTTAGACTCATTATGATGAGGACTTATAAATGAAGTTCTTGGTCTTGTTCCTTAAGTTCATGATCTTCGGTATTATAGATTCATTTGGAGGAGGGCCCTGGTGATATACTAGTATTTCTGACTGGGCAAGAAGAGATTGAATCTATTGAAAGGCTCATAAATGAGCGACTCAAGCAGTTACCTGAAGGCAGCCAGAAGCTTCTAACTGTGCCTATATTTGCAGCTCTTCCTTCTGAGCAGCAAATGCGAGTGTTTGCACCAGCTCCATCTGGATTTCGCAAGGTATTTTGGTGATCATCTTCATATTATAAATTAAATGCTGGTTCAATATATTTAGGGCATTTATAATATTTGTGTAATGCCTATTTCTGATATGCTAATTTTCTTTCCGGAAGTTCTTTGGGCACTTGTTCTGTATAATCATAATCCCTCCTTTTCTTTGTTGATTAATAGCAGAGTATCTTACTCTTAGCCTTAAGTACACAATATGTGTGGCATTTCTGTCACTTTCGACGTGACAGCCTTTGAAAATTGAAATCATTTTCACTTCTGTTTTGAGTTCTAACAATATCCTTTTTTCAACTTCTTTGCTACTGCTTTCATCATCGAATCACTTTGATTGTGTTTTGGTAGCTAACCTACCCAAATGCTCCTGTCAGTATTTCTCCATACTAAAGTGATAACTGTCATTCAATTGTTTTACTGTCGTGGAAGAGCTACAGCAACTGTTTCCATCTTTGCCATCACCTGCTATGTTTTATCCCTTTTCTTCATGACTGCTCCTTTTGGAGTTATGTCTTCTCTGCAAGCTGATATTATCAGTAGTAATAGGTGGATATACACAGCAATTTTTGCCAAATTTTTGCTTCATAACTTGAGTATCACCTATTTTGTGTTAGTTATCATATATTTTAATTTTTTAATTAACTTGAGATTTTTATCAATAAACAACATTACATTATTTGTTCTTAGAGCATACCGGTTTTTCTTCTGTAATTTTTTACCATATTGTAGTTCTTCATTTTTAACTCAGCTCTGTTCTTGAAGGTAATATTAGCAACTAATATTGCTGAAACATCAGTAACAATTCCTGGAATCAAGTATGTAGTAGATCCTGGATTTGTTAAAGCACGCACTTATGACCCTGGCAAAGGAATGGAATCTTTGGTTGTGGTACCTACATCCAAGTCCCAAGCTCTGCAAAGGAGGTGCGTTGCTACATTTATGCTTGGGAGCATTTGATATGGTTGACTGTTGCTGCAAGTGTTATTTTGTTTAGTTCAATGAATGGGCATCAAACAATTTTAGTAAAGTGAACTTTTGAATTCCAAGTAATACATGGTATTGTTTGGCGTGGTCTTTTGGGGTGTGAATGTAGCTTTAGTGTTTCAAAAGATATTTTGTTGTTTAATTTGGTCGTAAGCAGATACATGTCCAATTTTATTATTGCTTTCAGGTAAATTTAGAATAGGATTTTTGTATAATGTGTAACATTTTCTGCTCAGTTAACTTTTGAACACATTCATCATATTTAGTGGCTCATTTGGTCTCTTCCCATTTACATTAGTTTTATGTGAAACTTACTGTTAGCTTAGCTCACTCAGCTCAGCTCAATTGAAATGATGGATGAAGACGATATATTATTGATTGAGTGGATCAGAAGGATTATTGACTTCTTGGTATTAGTGGGCGTGCAGGGCGTGAGGGACCTGGAAAATGTTTTCGTCTCTATCCAGAAATTGAATTTGAGAAACTCGAGGACTCAACAAAGCCAGAGATTAAGCGATGCAACCTCTCCAATGTTATTTTGCAGCTTAAGGCTTTAGGTGTTGATGACATACTAGGGTTTGATTTCATTGAGAAACCTTCAAGGTGAAAACCACTTGAGAATTTTGGTTTGACTGCTTCCCTTTTGTATATTTGTGGATACTCTTATGCTTGCAAATTTTTTAATGAGTTTTTATCGCTTAACCTCATCAGGGTAAGATTGTAGGCTAAATCAGATTTGGTACAATATTGTGAAAGCCACACGGACATTTTTGTCATTACAGCATTACCTGCGGAGAACATTACAGTGATCAACATATGCTATAATTTGCAAAAGGATCCATTAATTGCTACTGTGGTTAATCTTCTTGTGGATTTGTTAATGGGTCATTTTTGCATAAATCACTACATTTTGGTCCTTCGTTATAATTCTCCCTTACATATGTAGTGCTGTCTCCAGTTTGGTTGTAAATTATTTGCCAAATTTGATACCCTTTTTTTTTTCTTTTCTGAAAGAGGCTTCTGGGTAATAGATCAGTTCCTTTAACTAGATCTGACAAGTGAATATATCTTAGTGAAATTAGTGATTATGTAAATGGTGGGTAAAAATATTGAAACTTATTTTGTTTCTTTTTAATACTCAACGGTCATATATCATGCTGCAGAACTGAATTAGTATTCTTGATAGATCTTCAATGATATTTGTGATTGTTGTTTCTTAAAGTCAGTTTTACAACCTCAACTTCTGGTTCAAAAAGTTTTTACAACCTGGACCATTAGTCAAAGCTCACGTCTCACATGTTTGAACAGGGCAGCTATCATCAAATCATTGGAGCAGCTATTCTTGTTAGGTGCTCTAACAGATGACTGTCAACTATCTGATCCAGTTGGAATTCAAATGGCTCGGCTTCCCTTGGACCCTATTTATTCTAAAGCTCTTATTTTAGCTAGTCAGTTTAACTGCTTGGAGGAGATGTTGATAACCGTTGCAATGCTTTCTGTGGAATCCATATTTTATGCTCCCCGTGATAAGTTAGAAGAGGTATAAAGATTGGTCGTGACACTACCTAATGTGTTGTGATCATTTTCTATCTGATGTTTGGATGAAAGTAATTTGAACATCACAATGAATCAGTGAATAATGTACTATTGTGCTAGCTTATTGATCACATAACCACAGTATTTGAAATTGTTGTGTGGGTTGTTCAAATACATGAAATTGATTATAGAAATCTTAGTCTGAAACTGTTTCCTTACTCCATATCTAACGCCTGCTGATTATTTTGGTTTATTGTTGTGCTTCTACCCTTTTGACCAGGCAAGAACTGCAATGAAATGCTTCTCAAGTCCAGAAGGAGACCACCTTACTTTGATTAATGTGTACCGGGCATCTAATGAGTTCCTAGAAAAGAGATTGATGGGAATGGGTAATGCCAAAAGTGAAAAGGCTCTGAGAAAGTGGTGTAAAGAAAACTTTATCAATAGCCGTTCTCTTAAGCATGCTCTTGACATTCACAAGTAGGGTCTATGATGTTTAGACCATATGTTTAATGACATTCTTTCTAGGATGCTACTGGCAATTATACATTCTCACATGTCGATCATGTTTTCTGCAGGCAAATTTCTGTGAATGTTGAACAAATGGGTTTGCATGTTGCTTCTTGTGGAGATGATACACTTCAATACCGCAGGTGCCTTGCTGCTTCCTTTTTCCTGAATGCAGCTGTAAAGCAGCCAGAGGGAACATACAGGTTAATTACATGTCTTAAATATCATTAGGCTGGCTCCTCATAGTGCCATTGTCATTTGTTGAGTGACAAGGTCAAACTCCATCCTTGGGAATGCCTTTAAGTTTTGAAATTCTTCAATCACATTTGACCTTTGCCTGAAATTTTTACCTGCTGTGATTTTGTCATGTATCGCTCTTGCTTTTGCTTCTGTAAAGATACTCTCTTACAGTAAGGCTATTTACATGACAGGGCCCTCGCAAGTGGTCAGGTGGTGCAGATCCACCCTTCTTCAGTATTATTTCAACAAAAGCCAGAGTGCATAATATTTAATGAACTGGTCCAAACAAATAACAAGTATATACGGAATGTAACCAGAATCGACTACCTATGGTTGACTGAGCTGGCTCCTCAATATTATGCTGTGCAGAGTTAAATTCTTGGTGTTGACATGGAACCGTTAAATTGCATTGCTGTTATTTGTATGTATTTCCCTGTCTTTTTTTTTCCCACACCGTCTTGGTATCACGCACTGAATTTGACAATTAACAACTATGTAATCCCCTATATAAGCTGTTAGTGTTTTTGTGAAAATGACTAACCATTGTAATATTTCTGCAGAGAAGGTGTAATTTAAATCCTTTGCTAGCGGTTGCATTTCCTCTGATTGTACGTTTGGATGGAACCCGCAGATGTACGATTGAAAAAGTATCACCCCCATTGATGTTGTTAATCCTCCCTTTGAAGCTGTCTCTTCTTGTCTGGTAGATGCATAGAACATATAAAGCTGGCCCAAAGCAGCTTCATTTGGAAAAGGATAACCTCCATTGATGTTGTTATGCCCTTCAAAGAAGAATCTGTTTCTTTGAAAGATGGAAAGGGCGAAAGATGGAAGGGGCGTATAAAGCAAGGCTGAGAGAGCACCATAACCATATATCATGAGTTAGTTTTTTCATGGTGTTATTATTTATGAGAATTTAATGTCCTCGTTTTTATTTATGACGCGTCTAGTTTGTGAAGCTAACCCTTGAAGTGACTGGTCCGAGTGGCTGCACATCTCCTTTTGAGCGTCATATCCATAGTCTTTAGCATCTTTTAGCTTGCCGCAAGGCAGGGATGAACCCAGAAATGATCGTGTTGGAGGGGAGGGAGGACTAGAACTTTATCTAAAATTTCGGTTGCAAAAATTGATTTCAATATGTTTTACAGATTTTCCTATTTATAAAGGATGGTTTAGATTATTGGGGGGCAATGGCCCCCACATGCCCCGCCTTGGATTTGTCAATGCTGCAAGGATACTGCTGGATTTGGTATCTAGCAACATAGAAGAAGATAGTGCAGGGGAATTTTGTTAGGTCATGAAATGATAATTTTACCTTTTGGTGTACACGAACAGTAAAGATCATGTAACTGGTTTATATTTAATCAGATTATGGCTTGGAGAATCTCCTCTTTTCCTTTCGAGTTTTTTTGTACGTTCAAACAACAGGTTTTCTCATTCTTAGTTTTTTTCTTGAGTTTCTAATTAAACCAATAAATTGTCAGAATGCATGTTCATGATGGAATCATTAGCATAAATTGCATTGTGTGCGCGTGCGTGCGTGGAATATTCTGCACTCAGTCTTTGGTGTTTCAATGAGTATTTGGCGGGTTACGTTCGACCAGGTCAGGTCTATGCCCTTGTCTATCAAAATTTATAGTTTGCGGCTAATGTATTGCTGATTCATGAATGCAATTGAACTGGTGATTTCTTCTACATTGATCGCCTCGGACGTGAACAAGCCTCTATTTATATATTGAAGGAGAAGGTTGGACAGCAATTGGGTAGTGGATGTGGAACCTTGTGGGTGACATTACCAATAAAATTATAAATTTAATTTACACAAATGGTAAAAAGGTAGGCGTGCAGTAATAAACTTTAGATAAAATAATTTATTAGCTTGTATTTTTAATTTATAGGAAGTAATCAATCATAGAATAGAATAAAAATTTTATTTGTATTTTTAATATGTGCGGATGTAATAATTTATAAAAAAAATAACAAGTTATTACTAGGATAAGAACTTCTAATGCATGGGTAAATGGGATAATAAATTTTGAAACAAAATATGTTGTTTAACTTTTTAATATGGACGTAATAACTTATAAAAAATAACAAGTTATTGTATGTATTTTAGATCATCTTTATTTTTTTATAATAAAAAATATCATTTTTCATTGTATGAGCATATTTTGAATTAGAAGGTAGACACTGATGACTTGAGGTTGAAAGCAAACACTAATAATCTGAGATTATAAGTGAAATTAAACTCATGAGTTTCCACTTACAAGGAATTGTACGGGTAAAAGATGTTGGAATAAATTTTTTTTAAATCCTTTTAATATGGACATTGATAGTGCATTCTAAAATAAAACTAATTTATATTTTTATATGCATGTATAATAAATTTTAGATTAGAAGATATTGCTTAGATTTTAATTTATGCGAAAATAACCATCATGAAATAACAAATTTTTCTATATAAATTTTACATGGCTTGATAACAACTTATAAAATAGTTTATGCTAAATAAAATAAGTTATGGAATAAACTAAATTATTTATATTTGAATATAATCGAGGATAACAAATTGTAAAATCAAACAATTTTTTTTACTTTTAAAAACATGCATGGAAAATAAAAAGTAATTATTTATACTTTGATTTATTTTTGTTCAGAAAATAAAAAATATAGTTATTTATACTTTTATTATTATAATTATTTATTTGCAATTATTTATATAATTATATTTTACATCTTCTAAACACTATTATTTATTATAAATTTATCAAATTAATATTTATGTAATGTTTAAATTTTATTAATTTTTAATATCTCCATACATCATGATCTCACAAGAGTAAGATCTAATCATATATTTTTTCTTTTTTTTCCCATTATATCCAATAAAAAAATCTAATTATCTAATATATAAAGTTATGAATTTTCATCCACAAGAAAAATTTCTTGTGGATTTTGGTGAAGAACATTGCAATTTTTTTTTAATACAAGGCCATAGAGATCCGTACAAAATTAGGTCAAGTCAAGTTGTATAAGAGAGCGACATTTTGGCCGAGGGTTGTCAAAAATCAAGATGTTGTTATTGTCGATCGACACTTGACAGGTAAGCTAGTCCGCATACTTGTTGGCTTCTCTAAACACATGGCTGAATTTGATGATCCAATCCTTTATGGTTGAGGTCTTTGATTTTCATTATAGTTTCATTGAAGGGATGGTCCGGGTTGTGATAATATTGAATAAGTGACAAAGCTTTAAAGGAGTTGGAGTAAACATTAACATAGGTGAATTTGTACCCCTAACAAAGAGAAAGGCTTTTAAGGATGGCCAAGAGCTCAGTGGCAATATTGGGAAGATAACCAAGGTGTTTAGTAAAAACCTTTTATCTAGTTTCCTTGGTCATCTTAGATAAGGCCACCACAGGTTGCAGCTTTATTGGTGTGGGCAGAACCATTAACATCCAAACTTACCCAATGTCTTTATCAAGAATATATTCTTCAGAATATAGATAAGAGTAGTGGTCTTTTCAAATGTTCCAACATATGTGAGCAAATAGTTTTTTTCCAAGGGGTTCCTCTAGTATTCAGGCCTCCAACATTATTGTTTACATTTTAGAGTATCCAATCCTACAAAGAAAGGAAAAAGAAAGTGTCAAGTTTACAAGACTTTACTAATTTTATCTAAAATTGCCTTGATTTAGTACAATCTTGTAAGATGTGTATGGAAGAGTCAGGGGAGTTGCAATTAAAGGGACAATTTCTTATGGCAAGATTTGTGTTTCCCGAATTGACAAATTTGGCATGGAGACGATCCGAAGTGACTTTTTAGAGGAAGAACTTGATTTTTTTCATACGTAAGCCATTTCTAGATTATAGACCAAAATTTGGAATTGGTGTTTCTCTCACAGTTCTCAATGGCTTTATAAGTAGATTTGATAGAGAAATTGCCATAAGAAGAAGGTCTCCAAACAAGTATATTATTTTCTCCATGAGGGTTGGGAGGTTGAACTAATAAAATAGAGTTGATCACATCCGGTTGGATGTAGCGATTAATTTTTTCAATATTCTAGCCCTTTATAATAGAGCAAAAATTAGAGACTCAAGCATGAAAGATGGCCTCTGCTTTAAGAGAAACATAAGTAACAAGAGGCTTCAGCAGAGGTGACCATCTATCGTACCAGAAGGATATTTTATCTTCTTTACTGACTTTCCAGCCAACATACGATATAAAGGTATCCTATACTTTGCAAATATTTTTCCAAGTATAAGAGGAGGAACTCATTTTGTTGATCATCGAGATATTAGGTTTGTTGTATTTATATTTGTCACGAAGGATTTGAACCCAAAAACAGTTAGGCTTAGTAATAATGCCCTAATAGAGTTTCATAATAAAAGCAATGTTTTGACTTTTAATTTTCTTGAAACCAGGACCACCATTCTTTTTATCCATAGTAACACTGTCTTAAGAGATAAGGTGAGGTTTTGTTATACCATCAAAGGAGTCCTAAAGAAAGCTTTAAGAACTTTTATCTAATTCAGAAATGATGCTGTCAAGGAGGAGCATAGTTTGCATAATATAACTAGGAAGAGAAGAAAGCACAAACTTTATGAGAACATATTTTCCAGCAATGTTGAGATAGCAGCTTTTCTACGAGGATAAACGAGACTTAGTCTTATCAAGAAGAGGAGCAAAGGTTAAGTTAGAAGCTCTTTCATGCAGAATAGAAATCTTAAGGTATTTGCTAAGATTTCCCGTAAGAGGGATGCCCAAATCATTGCTGAGTTGTAATGCTCTAATAATGTTGACATTTTTAGAGCAATAGAGTTCAGATTTCATATTGTTGATTTTTTGTCCTGAAGCATTGCAAAATTCATGAAGGCATTTTTGTATGATTCCAACTTGAAGAAGGGATGCATTTGCGAAAAGCAATAAGTCATCAGCAAAAAAGAGATGGAAAATAGGTAGACCATTAGTAGTTAGATTAATAGGTTTCCAATCACATTTATGATTTATTTATACTACTAAAAATGTAATGACTTAATTGTTTAATATAAAGGACAAAGAGATAAGGAGAGAGGGGATCTCCTTGTCTGATGCCTTGAGTAGGCCTGAACTTATGTGATGGTTCTCCATTCTAAATGACTCTTAAACTCACAGTTGAGATAGCTGTCATGATGATTTTCCTGAAGTGGCTATTTATTCCAATAGTATGGAGTGTATCATCGATGAAATCCTAAGAGAGTCTATTAAAAGCTTTTTCAAGATCTAGTTTGAGAGCCATGAATCCTCTTTTTCCAATTTTAGTTCTCATGGAATGAACAACTTCTTGAGTTATAATAATATTATCACTGCTTTGTATCCCTTGAATGAAACTACATTGGTTGTCCCCAATAAGGTGATTCATACACACTTTAAGATGAATAGAAATGATCTTAGTGATAATTTTATAGCTTACATTACATGGAGATATCGGGCAAAAATCCTTCATGCAATTAGGGTGATCCAATTTTGGGATAAGATTAATAAAGGAGTCATTAACCTCAGCGATTGATTTTAGATCCCTAAAAGCCTTCCTAATCAATTTGAAGACGCTTTCCTTTAGATCATCCCGGTGGGAATGTATGAAGTTGGCATTAAGACCATCAAGATCGAGTGCTTTAAAAGCTCCAATGTCAAAAATGGCGATTTTGATTTCTTAGTAACATTCCCGATGGAAGGAAAGAACTGGGTGTAGGACAAAGAAGGGAAAGTTCTTTCAGTGATAACCTTGGGTTTCTTTTGGTTATCTTCTTTGATAATATTTTCAAAGTAAGAGATAGCCAAGTTTTTGAGAGAGTTTTGCTCATTGATCCAATTGCCATTCTCATCTTTGAGAGATAAGATTTGATTTCTTTTTCTTCAGATGATAGTAGAGGCATGGAAAAATTTTGTGTTCTGATCTCCCCAATTCAACCATTTATATTTTGATTTTTGATACCAGATCAATTCTTTTTGTAGAAGCACCTTATTGTAATCCTTCCAGAGAGATTTTTTAAGTTTTTTGAGGAAATATTTATCTTTGAAATTTCCATTTCAGTCTATCCCTTCTAGTCTTTTCAAAATTCTCTTTTTTTGTAATGATACTACCAATATTATCTTTGTTCCATTTGAATGCCAAATTTGCAAACCTGGAGGTCTCATCCGTCTAATCATTACCATGCCAATTTTCATGAAAACATGAGATGACAGATACAAAGTTCATGAGCAAAGTAAAGAACTCTTGAAAATTTTCTTGTGGAGGAAAGTGCAAATATTTGTAAACTTCCATAAAAATAAGGAAGATATATGAAAAATAAGCAAGAACATTTATCAAATAAGAAAGACTACCAATTTTTTAAAAAAAAAACTCTCACAAATTTTCATGTGGAGGAAAGGGTAGAACTTTGCACATTTATTTAATTTTATTTTGTACGACCTTGGTCTTTTTACAAATTTAAGGTCCTTAAGGACAAATATTTTTGTTATTTTGTTATCAATAGCTAGGGCTGCACAAAAGACTGGACGGCACTGGACTTCACCCTAACCCGAAGTCCGGTCTCTTTCATGAAAAAGACTGGGTTAGGCAACCCGTAGTCCAGTCTTGTCCAGTAATAACCCGAAGATTAACAGGACCGGACTTGGTCCATAGGACTGGGAGACTGGTCCTGTCAGTCCAGTATTCACTTAGCTTTTTTTCCCTCTTTTTATTCTATGAGAGGCAATAATCCATTCCAACATAATAAACTCAATTAAGATAGTAAAAATACTTATAATAATAATAAATCCATAATAATTTCTAACAATAAGAAAAAAAATATTTTTGTTATAGTCTAAATTATTTAAATTTATAAACTTTAATAAAAACAGTACTCAAAAAATTCAACAACACTATATTACAATAACAATTTAGAAACAAACTTAATAAATCTTTATGCAATCATCTCCTTAGCATCAATTACACTTTAAACATTTGTCAAAAATAAATTAATTATAATTATAATAAAAAAAATTAATAGGACTGGACTGGACCAAGTGGTCCGGATGCCTGGTCTCTTGTCCAGTCCAACCCGAAAAAATAGTCTGGTCTTTTTAGTCCTTTTGGTCCTGAAGGACCAGTGACTATACAGACCGAACAAGACTGAGACCATCTCGAATTGGACTGGATCAGACAGGACTGGATACTTTTGCACAGCCCTATCAATAGCCATTTCCCAAAATTCATTTGTGATTGTGTCAAGCCATCTCGTATAAAAGGGCACGCACTTCACTACTGCGCCACCTCACTGCCCACTGCGGTTTCGATTCACCCTCTTTCATACAGCGTCTCTTTCCCTCTAGATTTGGTAACGTCTTCACTCTAGCTCTTTGATTCTTTTCCTCTGAATTAGGGTTTCAATCTCATTGTCGTCTGTGATCTCGTTACTGTTGTTCAATATAAGCTTCTTCATCATTATCTTTCTGTTTGTTTGGATTTTGAAGCAAGTTTCATTGTGCCGATGACTTATAAAGTGCTTTCGCGTACTGTTTTCCGGATCGCGAACCTTTATGGTTCAGATTTGTGGGTTTTTATCTTGTTTTTGAATTTTTTGCTGTTGTGGTAGCACTGTAATGCCTGCCTGCCTTTCCAAGGCCTTTTACTTGATCTTCGACTATTGTGTCTCAAGGATCTTGGACTTGTTTTTGTGAATATCCTTTGAATTTGTACAGCGAGACACTTTGTGCTGAGTGTGTCGTTGTGGCGTTGAAATGATTGTTATGCAGCCAGTTGTATTTATGCTACCAGTTTTCTGAGGGGTGTCAAGTGCCAACTCTCTTGTATGTTTATGCTCGTACGATGTGTGATAAGCTCAGTGGCTTTGTGTTATCGAGTCGTTGAGTTACAGAAGTTTTGCTTCATATTAATGAAAGGAAATAGCAGTAAGTATAAAATGAGTACGGAAAAAGGATAGGATCAAGTAATCAGTTCCATCATAGGTCTTGCCTGTGGTTGAAAGGTTGTGAGGGAAAGTAGGATGGAAAAACTTTCATTGGTAGTCATTGTCTTCAGATTTCATATCCATGAAAAAGATGCAGTACGAAAAAGTAACAGAGAGGGGATTAGGATGAGGAAGGTGAAGAGTGGAGACTTCTCTTATTTTATTTAATTTTATTTTGATAAACTAGACTTCTCTTATTTTTCTGTGGTGATGTGATGAATAACTTTTAAAATGAACATCGGACTACCTATCCCATTTTAAAGTTATGTGCCTTATGCTTAAAGTTCTTATATTGCAGTTACTAAAAAAAATTGTATTTCCTTAATATTTGTAAAGGGAGTATGAAGACGAATCATTCAGTTGGTAAAATCCTTTAAGCTCTTCCTGTTTGACCCCCCAAATATTAGGGACCAAATACAATCGGACCTTAAAAATTTTCTCTCCTCTTGATTTTAGGCTGAACATGGAATTAAGATTACTTGTGGGACTGTTAAGATATCCTCGTTCCAATCTTGACAGTGATTGTTGCCTCCATGAAATGATATTATGATTCTCTTGTTCTTCTCTAACAGTTTATTTTACCTTGTCAATTTGCATCAAGACAGATATTTGATTTACTTTTTTTATAAAAACAGTTGAAGAGCATGGGTCGTGGAGTTAGCAGTGGTGGTGGACAGAGTTCCTTGGGCTATCTTTTTGGTAGTGGAGAGGCTCCAAAACCAGCAGAAACTAATGCCCCAGCTGAAGAACAGGTTGTAAATAGCGAGCCTCCTTCAAAGAAACCTGCTCCTCCAGTAGATGTGAATAGGCAGGCTCCTGCTGGTATCCATAGCAATAAAGCAGATGGCCAGAACACTGGCGACTTCATTACGGTATTGTGTTTGCCTGTTCCATCTATTTGCTTCTTAATTTGATAATTTATGGTCAAAAGGGTTTAACGTGATGAGCATCTAATCAAAATACTACGTGATCTATGGCTAGTATAATTCAAACTTTCATGTGTATGTTTAGCTTCTCTTCATTGTTTTGTATGGTTTATTTACTCATATCGAATTTTCCATAGTGGAGTCGTGTTGAAAATGTTCCCTGTTGTTGGTGAAATTTGATCTGAATTAGTCAGTATTGCAATCTCAGTCTGGTTAGATACTTCGATTTACTAAACTATTTGACTTCAGTTCAATTCAAGTGATGTTCTCATGTTCGATGGGTTCCCATACCATCATTTATAGTTCAAGATACCTGAGAAGAGACCTCTTGCACCTGCAAATGAAATGATAATTTTTCAATCAGATGGAATAAACGAAATGCATTTGATGCAATACTTGTTTTGGAGTGACATATCTAATTTAATTGAGATGTTGTATCTGGCTATCTGCATATCTTGTAAGATGCATGCCTAGATTGTTTTCCACAAATATAGTTCTGATTGTTATTGTTCTTTGTTATTTATGCTGCAGGACCGACCCTCAACTAAGGTCCATTCTGCCCCTGGTGGTGGCTCATCACTGGGTTATCTCTTTGGCGGACCTAGTGACGGAAAATAAGCTGTTTCTGAAAATATAAACCCTGAAAACATGAGGAAGATATGGTGTAATATAGATTATGGTTGTTTTGGATGAGTCAGTTGCATTGTTCTAAAAGCACAAAACATCTACATAATTGTGCTTGTCAATGGATGTTTCAATTTTCAAATGCATATCTTGCTTTACTTCTGTGCTTAACGAGTTCTTGAGATTTTTTCTCTTTGCTCTTTTGGTAGCTTTTAAGATTAGTTTTAGTCCCTCAATTTTCTTCTGCCCATGTGCAATGGTCCTGACATTGGAACATAACATTGAAATATTTTATATCACATGATCCTTTTCAAAATTGGAATTATTTTTCTTCCAAATTGTTTGGTAAATAGAAATTTTTTTTAAAGGAAACGAGAGATACATTAGTTTTATTTAAAAGTACTTTTTATATTTTTTTGTACACCAAATGTGCTGTTGGTTGAAAAGATCTATACGGTTATCTTCCTCTCTATTCATTTCCAGGGTGTAAATTCTCATCTCAGGTCTCTTTGGATAATAAAAGATTATCACTTTAGATTTGGTTACAAGTATGATATGATACCCGAAGCGTCTTTTGAACTGAATTAGTAAAATACCCAAAAAAAAAAAAAAAAAAAAAAAACCAAAACCAAACAAGGCAAACATCTAAGCCTGGCCATCAAGCAAGCTATTGTGGCGGTATTCATACAAAGTTTTCCAACTCTGAAGTAGTAACTATACATTGATCCCTGCGCTTATATTCAGGCCCAAGAGGCCAAGATCCATGACCATAAAATGTCAAACGGAAGATCTAGATCCCTATTACATCAAGGCAGCTTATACTCCCCAGGGTCCTGTCTATTTATTCAAGAAAAATTCTCTTGTATATCAGTCTCCAATACATTGCAAAGAAGAAAAGAACCTATAAGATAATCATCCACACCCACTAAACATGATACAAATCACTAGGTCAAAAAAATTGTGGTTTAGGGCCAGGAGGAGCAGGAACAATCACCCATTTTCTGCGGACATCTTCCAGATCTTCTTCGAAGTGCTGCTCATAATACACACACATAAGGTCAGTGCATTGCATGCCGGCTCGAATGGCCCACGGGAAGTAGTGCTGATAAAACAATTTTCTCTGCCTTTCGCTGAACCTTGCCGTGCCCCCCACCACAGACAGCAGACACATGGGAAGGTGCATCTGCTCAAATTCAATCACCTTCAGTGCTGACTCTCCGATCAAGTTAGTTGGGAGGCCAAACAGGGTATGCCAGAAATCATGAACTTCACGAGCCCGCATGGCTACGTAGGCTAGTTCATCTGTCTCCATGAACCGCACTGGAGGTCTATCGTCTGGTGAAAAATTCCTGGATCCCATGAATCTAGCATAGGCAGCACCAAATGTGTTCTCTGGTAGGTCCCAAGCATGTCCAACTTTAGCAGATATCACACGTGGACGCTCTAATAATACTGCCTGCCAAATACAAGAGAAAATGGATTGGTTTTGGCTGTGACATCTGATTAAAAATTTAAAATACCCAAATAGGGTTTAATGAACTTCAGTCCCCACATTGATACACAAATCATATAGATAAGAAGATACAGTTTGCAACCAAGAAAGTAATAAAATAGTGATTTTACTCTGGGAACTTTACGTGATTTCAGATTTTGTTTTATAAGAGGATAAATACAACCAACTTGCAGAACACAACACTCCAAGATGCTATGACGAAAAACATTACTCAATTAAGACCGTAACATCCATTCCCTTCAAAATACATCCATCCAAATCAGAGTAATTCCATAATAGTCTAAAAGGACTTTTTAGGAAAAGAACTGAACCAATAACCAGCCTAAGATAAAGTTTGCCGTTTTGACAGTTTAAACACCCGGTAATATGCCAGAATATTTCAAAAGGAATTACTACATTGTTATATTAATTTCAATATTATTCAAGATGATATTTCTATTGCACTGTTGTGATGCATGCAGGGTTACAACCATTAACAGGCCAACTTGTCCCTTTTTCTAATAAGGAAAAAATTACCATCGAAGTTTGTCCATAAAGAGTTGAATAAAGGATACTCAACAAAACAATCATTTAAGACATGCACTTTTGCCATGTCAAAACAGTAGGAAAATCATAAGTACACTAGCAGTTAGAATTCAGAATCAAATAGAGGAAGTCCTTCATTCTATGATAAATAAGTTTACAGACAAAACATAACAAGAATATCCTCGAAATTGAATGACAAGATACAACTATCGGCTTACCCTGCCTTCTGGACTCTGCTTCATCCTTTCAAGAACTCTCTCATAAGCAGGCTTTCCTGTTGTCTCTCCAAGAGCTGCAATTAAATCTGCTCTTCGTGGGTCTAGCAATGCACCAACTGCTGAACCAAGTGCAACAGCTGCCTGCTGCCACCCCTTTAGTGGGATTCGAGCAACTTCTATCATCATGACTATCCTCTTAGTCTCAGCCCCCAAAAATTAAGAAAGTCTGGAAAAAAATACAAAAATAAACTATCAATTTTATATCCCCTTCTTATTCAGAACACACAACACACAAACACAAATTCTTTTCCTATTAAACAGTATATCTTAACTGAAAACGGCTTTCATATTTTGCCAAGTAGCAATATAAACGTTAACTGGCAACAAGCATATAAAACAACATCTGAATACTCTCATCTACGCTGTCACTTTTAGGCAGAGAATGCTTTTAGCCAGAAAACACCATTCTTGAAAATTGATTATCAGCTTATTCTCATTCAGCGCAGCAATGGGAAGTATTTTCTTTCGTTTAAGATTTCCCAATACTACTTTGGTTTCTAGAGAGTAACAAATTTAACATATTGCACACAATGACTAATATTGAATCCTATAGATCACCTTTCATTTATAAATTTACAAAGTTGCACTTTGCATCTGCCTCTCTGTGGCCCTCAAAACACAACAGCTAGCCAAGCAGAGCTAGGATGTTCGACTCATCTGTGACAAAAAAGAATAAAAATAAATAAATAAATAACGTTTCTCCTTGACTTGCTGCTCAATCATCAGCGGACCTAGTACCACACTCAGTGGGGGCTCTTTGAAATATGCATAGTTAATATAATACCTTTTTAATTTTTGTTACAGATACTTTGACACAACTGGAGCCAAGCCATTTACAAGATCATACATCACAAAGACCTTAAGAATTTTCCAAAATTGATGATAATATTAAAAGAATAATTAACAGAATGCCAACACAAAACAAATTTAACAGTACAAAACACACAATCCAAATCGCACGAGTCACTAGTAATCAAAATGAAGAGGGAAGAAGTATAATAGCCAATTACACACCATTCAAAGCAAAAACTAGTACAGAAAAAAAAAAAAACCTCAATATGTGAATATTCCCAAATTCAAAAGCGTCAATATTCAACGATTACACGACCAGTTTCAAAGCCAAATAAAAATGAAAAATTTAAAACAAAGCAAGAACAACCACGCAGGGAACAGATAACGCGGGGAACAAATTCAAATCTAGATTCAAAGCCAGATTGAACAAACCAGTCTCACCTGATTTTGGGAGTAGAAAAAGCCCTAGGCTTCGAACCTTCTTCACCGCTTGCCCGAGAACAACCGCGCCGGGCTGACAACAGTGGACGGCGTCGGACGGAGTGTGGAATGCTTGTTCGTCCTCACAACAATGGGCTTTGTAGTTTCGTTGGGGTTGTAATTAATTTTAGGAAGAATTTGGTGTGGGTGGAAAATTAATTATTCAAATGGCAAAATTAATTATTCCAAATAATGACGCTTGTTTTATTAATTGATACTTATAAATTTTTTGATAATCAATTTACACTTATAAATTTATAATAAACTCTTATATATCAAATAATGTTGAAAAAATTAATATCAAATAAGATTTTTACCAGAATTTTTTTAAAATTCTTAAATATCATATCATGATTTACAATGTAGTTTTAGGATAGCATTACTAACTCCTAGGATTATTGGAAGTTTTTTTAATATATATACATATATATAGTGATATTACAATCTCTTCGTTTCATTATTTCTATGATGCAACTCAAAATTATGTGAAATAATAAGTTAATAAGTTAATTAACATAGTTTTAGAAGGTTGGAGGAGCACAAGAAAGCTTCTTCTTTTTTCCCTTTTTCTTGAGGCAATCTTTCCGAAAGGCGAGGTTGAAGTTGAGCACTTTTTTTTTTTTTTGTGAGAATTCAAACATGTATGAGATTAACCTTCCATTAGACAAAAGAAAGTTGGAACACAAGAAAGCTTTAATTAAATGTCTAAATGATGAAGTTTATTGGAATTACATATAAATTTTGATGAAATGATTTCTTGATTCATTTATGATGAATGGTGTCTGGAAGTTAGACGTATCTATCCAATTTCTTTTTTGTTTTTTTTTAATACGGTGTCATCATTTACTTGCATTAAGAGTGTGAATTCATTTATTGCCCATTGAAGATATGCTAAGCTTATTCTTGCAGGACACAAATACCAATTTACAAATTTGTCCACATTTAAATCTGAAAAAGCGACCTTCGTTTAGAATGAAAAAAAAAAAAAAAGGAATGAGAGAAAATTAGGAGAAAACAGTTAAAGAAAAAAACATTTTCCCTCCCTAACACAATCTTTTCTTAGTCTTCTCCCTCTATATCAGGAAATTAGGAGAAAACCGGAGTGAAAATATGTTTTTTATTTAGTTCTCTTTTAATTTTTCCTCCTCCATATTTTTTGCTCACCCCAAACAAATCCGTAAGTGATTAAATTTCTATTTTTAATCTGTCCTAGTTTCACGTATTAGCAAAATAACAATATACTATAATGACTGCACATGCTTCCTTTGCCATGCATTGATGATTGAGCATAAATGACAAATTACAATACCTGCACTCATAAATTCCCCAGACTTGTCATATTTTCTTTTACTTGTGAACAAATATGATTTTTTTTATAAAAAAATTTACCACTAATCCAATACTTTCTTATAAAAAAAGGAGAACCGGAACACATATATAAAAACATGTCAACATCAAATTTAAACAAGGAACCTCTTCCAAACGAGGAGGTAGTACTACCACTAGAATAGCTTGCCATTGACAAGTACGTGACTTTGTTTAATTTGGTAAAAGTTTCTCTCAGATATTTTCAGTCAGAGACATCAATTCAAAATAGTCCCGACAACTTATTGTTCCATTTCGTGTCATAAGTTTCCAGCAGGTAGTATTCTTCTTGTCTATAGCATTTATCTTTTTTATGCTTATATGCGTGTGTGTATGTATATAAACATACATACTCATCTTCTAGCTTCGTCAATCACCCCTCCTCTTTTCTCTTTGTGAGCATTTCTATTTCTCCCTTCCTATCGTTCGCTTCTTGTGATTCTCAGGAGACTATCAGTTTATCACTAACCTTCAAACTATATCATTTTCATGTTTATGCTTATTGATTCTCATGAGACATGGTTTTGTGCTGTCAAACTTCTTATATCGCGAAGTATGAACTTGTGTCAAGACTTAGAGGCCATTTTGTGGCATCAGTTGGGTTATATAGATAAAAGAATCATTATACCCTTTTATTGAATTGCCTTCTCATGCAACACACACGCTTACCTAAAATTGAACTCTGGGTCTCTCAGCTTGTAGATTATTGGGTTAGATTGACATTTAATTCACATAGTTCATGGATAGAGTATGATCTATATTCAAATGTCCTTTCGTGTAGTTTTTGAGTCTAGAAAAGGCAAAGTTACTTCCTTACTGTTAGAATTACATCTGTATATGGAATTCCATGCTTCATAAGTTGTATCTGAATTTCTTGAGTTGTTTTAAAGCTTTCTTTGGTTATTTCATCCGTGTCTAATATGTTTTTAAAAGACAGAGGTATTGTATTTGTTCAAAGCATGCGCTCTTTGTGATGGTCATTTAGATAGAGGAAAGGTAAGGATTCGTGAGAGTTTGGAAGAGCACTGATTTGGCAGAATATATTGCTGAAATATCAGAAGCATCTGTGAAGGAAAGGGGAGTTTTTGCTATCGCTTTATCCGGTGGCCCTCTCATTGGACTAGTCAGGTATTCTTGGTGGCTTACTTCTTTTTTTTTTTTTTTTTTTCACGTAATGTTTTCGGATTCAAATCCTCTAAAATGCTCTTCACCTACAGTATAGAAAAAGAGAGATAGACACAGAAGTGAGCACTATTTCTGTAAAATACAGGCTGTCAGAATTGTACATTTATCTCTATCTTTCACTTCAAGTGAAGTGCACTTTCTTTGGTGGATCCAAGTTCGATGTTTCTTTGCATGTGTTAGTGATTTAACACTATGATGGCAAACAGCAAACTTCCTGAAGCTCCTTGTAGCAAGATAGTAGATTGGTCCAAGTGGTATGTCTTCTGGGCTGATCAGCTTCTTGTGGGAAAAAACCATGCAGATAGAAATTATAAGCTTGCAAAAGATTGCCTTTTGTCAAGGTTGTACTCTCCAAGTATATCTTTGCTCCTTCTTTTCATACAATTACAAAGAATGTTTTGACTCTCAGAATTAGTTATAAACATATCAACCTAGTTTTCGATTAGCATTAAAGTTACATTTATCAAGGATTCAATGTTGATGACATTCAGATTAAATTTTGCTTCACTTTGTCAGTCTTATATGAATGTTCATTTACTTCTTCACTCAGACATCCATAAACAATTCATGACCCCCTTAATTTGGATGAAGAGAAAAATAAGGAGGAAAAAATACTAGGAGGGAAAACAGTCAAAAATAGGACGTGTGTGTTATTTTTGACAATCTTTTTTAGTATTCTCTTTGCTCCATTTTCCTTTCAGTTTCCCTCCATCCAAACTAAGTAGCAATGTGAGGCAGAGGGCAGAGGCTGTTATATAACTACATTGCACTTTATAACTAGATATTCATTTATTTTCTCTCATCATTTCCTAGCAATATTAGCAGGTACCAATAATCCCTAGTCACGTGCATTCCATAAATGATTCAGTCTCAGCAGAAAAGGCTGCTGATGAGTATGAGTTTCTAATCAGACAGTCAGTAAAAAATCGCACAGTCAAAGTTTGTGACACTGGTGACTGCCCCAGTTTCGATTTCATCCTTCTAGGATTGGGTGTGGATGGCCATGTTGCTTCTCTATTTCCCAATCAGTCAGCAATGAATGAGAGGGAAGAACGGGTGACTTTCACTACTGAATTTCCTAAATCTCCACATGAGAGAATCACATTCACGTTGCCCGTTATCAATTCTGCATCAAACGTAGCAGTGGTTGCCACAGGTGATAGTAAAGCAGATGCTGTACATTTGGCAGCCGATAATGTGGGGCCAGAGTTCCCCATAGTACCGGCGAGGATGATCCGGCCAGTGAACGGTAAGTTGGTTTGGCTTTTGGATGAGCCAGCCGCATCAAAACTTAAACCTTCCCTGATGTCCTATTAGCATGAACTCTCTCAAATTGATGTATGCTGTTACTAGATGTATATGTTGACTCTCATCGATCCAAACTACTTTAATTTCCCTTGGATTTGAGTTCAACATTTAAATTTTTCCTTGCTCTCTCATGGGGAGGTTGCTTTGTTAGGTTAAGAATCAGGTCATTCCAAATTTTCTGGGAATCACATCAATTCGAACCTGTCATGGCTTCTGATAATCTACTCAGCTCAGTTACTGCATTTCAAAATAGACATCCAACTATACCATAAACCGGATACTGGATTTAAGGTCCAAAGTCATCAATGTGAACTAAGATTTTCAATATCCATTACTTGACCAATTTTTCAATGTAATGCGTGTAACCAAAACTTATCATGAAACAGGCCGACGTTACTAGTGCTTTTCCTTGAAACAGTAAAACATCCGTTGCAACTATTCATTTCCAGTTTCAATAATGGGGAAAAAATTAGGTGTGGTATTACTTCTTACGCAAGTATAAAAAACCAGCTATCACTGAGATGCCAAGAACGGCCACAGGAACAGCCCAATATTGCTTTGTCAACTGCAAGAACTTTTCTGAATAAATTGCAGCTTGATTTTTCGAGGAAACAGGTGGTGAAGGGTCAACCTCACCAATACAAAACTTCTCCATAAGTTCTCTGGCACTTTGGCTGTGGCCAGCATCCTCGAATTCATCCGTCGCATCTTTCCCTTCATCAAAGTAAAAAAAAAAAAATACAAAGAAGTTTCAATAATTTTATTTATAATTGCCAATGTTTTCCTTTTCTTTTCTACAAAGCATGGACACCATCTAATTTTAGGCATGTCACAAGTTGAACATACTGCCAGACCATTTCAAGAAAAGAAAAATGGCTAATAAATTAAGCGACTATTTCAAGAAAAGAAAAATGGCCAATAAATTAAGTAGCATGAGAGATTAGAAACGCCTTCCTGATGAGATAATTCATGATCTTGCCGTAATGCTTTTTACATTGCACATGAATAATTTGAATAACATAGTTTAATTTAATGGTACTTACTCCATTTTCGAATATAAGATAAACTACCATGTTTCATCTAGTTTTTATTTACAAGCAAAACTACAAATTTCAAGAAGCATTTATTACGTTTTTCCCCAAATTATCCCTCATAAAGTCGATGTTTATTTTCACTAGATAAATTTGTTTCATTACTTGCAGATATAATTTAGTCCAATTTCTTTAATTTCATACATAATTATTATACTTAAACCAACTTTCTTAAACTATGTGAATTAGTTATTTTCTCTTATATTTGAAAATGGAAAGAGTACATAGAATTTTTAGAAAGTAATACTGTAAAGATAGGATGATGACAAAAAACAAATAAATAAATAAATAAAAATAAAACATCAAAAATTGAATATGAAAATATGACAAGATACACAAATGCTGTTCGCAGTGCCATGTTTCTTATTTGTGAAAGTTTGAGGTGTAAATATGTTGCATCAAGCATCAATGTCAGTGCATAATGTTTTTTTTCCCCCTATGCTTAGTATGGCAGTAGGATATAGGATATAAGACAGGATGCACAAGTACCAGTTGCAAGAAGGACTACTTCATCTCCCCCCGGATGATCATCCAAATATGAGGTCACATCGTATACCTGCATTAATAAATCATCAACATATTACCAATCAGAGACAAGAAGATAGATGATGAGAGAGGCCAGACTGCCAGAGTCTAAAAGCAAGCGCACACTTCCTATTTTTTTCTTCTTTAACAAAAGATGAAAACAAGTCAGCAAAAAGAGAATGAAATGAAACCAAGTACGTATTCTAGAATTTTCTATTTAAAAAAACCTACATATGCAAACATGGTTAAGAATAAGCTGCACTTCAAAATGTTATCCTCAAATGTGCAGCAGCCACCGACATATGAGCTGCAAATTGTTAATTGTAAAGAATCATTATTTCTTAATTTGATAACAAATAAGATGAGAAACCAATAGCCATAGACAAAAGAAGCTATCATCCTAAAAAGTAGCAATTGGGCTATGGCTGCTGACAACAAAGAAACTGCTATGAGCAATCACCTAAGGTACAGATAATCACTTTACCTCTCTTGCTCTGTTCCTCTCTCCAAGGAATACCCACACACAAACATTCAAAGATGGTGAAGCACAATACATAGAGCAAGGGGAAAGTTAAGATCTGATTAATAGAATTGCTGGAGTTGAGATATTATTCCATGCATGGAGATGAAAACTTAAACCTTAAGGAGTCTCGTGACTGACAAGAATTCTATCACTTAAGGAGAGATGAAATGGCAAGAAAAAGGAAAGGAAGAGAAATTTTTTTATGCATTAAAAAGGTCCTTAATAGGGCATCCCATTTACTGCCCAAAAAAAACATTATAGTCTAATTTAAAGACAAGTTCTTATTCATATCAGAAACTACTTGACACCATATAGCATTACAAACCATTGCAAGAATATAAAACAAAATGCAGAAACATGATATATATATATATATATATATCAAATAAATCAATGTATCATGTATTTATGTATCTATGTAAGTATGTAAATAGGCCATATCTATGTATGTACGTACGCAATAACTCTCATATACAGCTCACATTTAAAAGCAACTATGGTAATGATGAAACTAAAAATGATAAAAACATGGGTTTCCAAGAGGGGTTGGCAATAGTCAGTTTTCCTGAGATCACATAAACATTTCTACAGCAAAGCAATGGCAAAGAAAGTAGGAAAGAATATAATGGAAAAGAAGGATGACATCGGAGAATGATCAGAAAAGACATGATAAAAAGACAAAACTGAGAAGTGAGAAAATGAAATGCATGTAGAAGGCAAAAGTAATGAACTGATATGATGGTTTTCTATATATATGATTAAAGTTTAAAACTCAAACATAAACCCTTGACAATTCGTAGATCATAGTAGAGAAAGACAGGCCTCAGGAGAGGCACATGAACCATAAAAGTAACAATCGACAAACTCTAAACAATTATTATTTGTTTTATGTGAAAGCAAAGGTGGGCGAACATTGAATATTGGAAGCTATTATATAATTTTCACAATAATATGTATACAAGGTAACCAATGCCTTTCATAAATAATCATTGAACTTTAATAGCTACCTTTATTGAAAACAATGCCAAAAAATATCCACAAGCTCAATAATATTGAAAATTTCGACTCCACCACATTCTGAATCCAATCAGTAGGAGCAGGATACCTCGCACTTTTTCTCAATACTTCCAATACACGACAACTCAAAATTTCCTATGCAAAGTTAAACAAGTCCAAACAATTTGAAGGCAAGTAATACTTAAATCCTCAATAAACCAGCAATAAAAATTTGCCTGCTCCTACCGTCTCATAGAATGCCAATATTCAATACCACCTACTTCTCCTTCATAAAAGGCTAGTTAAATATAATAAAAAACAGACCATTTCATACATGAGTTGTGAAAAACAAAACAGAACACAACCCAGAAGTAGAGAAATACCCATCGGAGCGAAAGATAGCATTCAAGCAAAAAGTCTTACCTTGCCCTCAATAACCACCCAGCAATCACCTTTGGTGTTATGCTGGGAAGCCTCTTGCATCGTATAGAGCTTCGAAAGGATTGGCATGTTCGCGAGCCTTTTGGCCTTTGACGCTTCAAAGTAGAGAGAGAAGGGGGGAGGGGGACTTCGGCAATGGGAAGAGAAGAAGCAGAAATGTAGAATGGGGCTCCCTCGCTTCCTCTGACTGCCGCAACCTCCTTCTCTTGCCTCTTGTCTCTAGGAATGAATTCTTGGTCTTCAAGCCACAGTCAATCCGCCTTCGCCACCATGGGCTGTTCTTCTCAGAAGTCATAAGCTGAAGCATGGGCTTACCATGGGCTTGACCCTTCTTCTAACCCATTATCCTATAACTGGATAATAAAATTATAGAAAATGTGTTCAAGAATTCAAGTTTTGTCTATCAAGTATTTAAGTTTTGTCTAGACAAAAAATTGATTATAATTTTTAGGGGAAAAAACATATTTTTAATTGTACTTTCATTCATTGAAAAAAATTGAAATAAAGGGATAATAATTTTTTGTAGAGTTTACTTCTTCATTTTTTTTTATCCTTTTCAATTGATGAATAGTATTTATTTTATGTTCGAATTTTTTTTCTCAAATATTTACAGAAAAATATTTCAATATCTTCATCCAATGTATAGAGGGGCTAAGCTTGCAAGCAGCACTGTTCTAGTTTTGAAAAGATAGAAAAAAGGAAAAAATTCATCTTACGTACTTTATATATCAAAATAAAATACAAAAAGAAAAAAAATTGAATTGTTTTTTTGGAAAAGAAAAAAAATTATAGTACAATACGAGATCTTGCAATCAATGGCGAAAAATTAAAAGAAGAGTAATTCGAGTTATCGGAAGTGCAATAGATTTGGAACCGATTAAATGTTGAAGCAAAGCTGAAAATTTGCATTATTTATGAACAATAAATCATATGGTTGATTTTGGATTTCATGTACTTATCTTTATTTTTGGGACGGTAAAAGTATAATACTGCGTTGACATCAGAGTAATCAACTATAGATTTTTCTCACTTGGCATGGAAGCATTAAAAGTATAAGATTTAGTTGAGGGACTTGATTTGATCTAAATGTAAGATTTCAATTTATTTTGTCTCTGAAATTTATAATTTTTTTTAATATTCCTATTGATTGCAAAAATTAAAGAGATTTTCCATCAACATGAATAGTTTACAATATAAATTAATTTTATTAATATTTGTAGATTAATTATTTAGATCTTATATTTAAGACCGAAAGAAGTACAGTAGCTCCCAGGTTATATAATTTGCATTTATTTATTTATTTTCCTCTTTAATCAATCCTAAGTCCTCACAGATCTGTTGATTAGGGCATGGAGGGACTTTTTCTTTGTTTGTTATGTTGGGAGAGAGATTTATTGAGATATTGATGTTTGAATAAAGAGGCAATAATGGATATTTGATACATAAAAATGAACATACTTCTTGGCTACATGCAAAAATGGAAACGCTTGGTTACGTGAGAACGACAAACTAATAAATTAAAAGATAAAGTAGTAGATTTGGTTATAAATTATTTTTCGAGGAGTATCAGATGGTGCAAAATAAAATACGAACTTTTAAAATGAGAATATTCACCAGCCTATCGTTAACTTCAACTGACGAACGTTATGTGAACCCCGCAATAACACACGGGCATGACACATCAACATGGTAAAGATGCAAATTTAGCTATGAACTATTTTTCTGAGAGCGCTGGGTGGCTTCTACTAAAAAAAAACGGACCATCCAATATTTTTTCCTCAATTTTGACCAAACATCATTTATTTTCATATTTATAAGGCCCACAAAGCATTAATATCTCTAATCTTCTTGCCTTCATTTTCAATATAAGCTTCAGAAAAAAATGTTCAATGAGTTCTTCTATGAAGACATTCATCAAGACAATGCTAACAAAATAGAAAAAAAATTCGTGACTAAATTAACTTAGAATCAAGCTTCCTCTCATGCATAGTAAAATCAAGCTTCTACTTTGTTGGCATCATCCTTGTGAAGGTTTTCAAATAAGAACTCATTGAACCTCTTCTTCTGAAGCTTATATTGAGAATAAAGGCAAGAAAATTGGAGATATTAATGTTTTATGAGCCCCATAATTACGAAAATAAATGATGTTTGGCCAAAATTGAGGAAAAGGTATTGGATGGTCTCTTTTTTTTATAGTAAAGGCTACCCAACGCTCCTAGAAAAATAGTTTGTAACTAAATTTGCACCTTTATCATGCTGATGTGTCGTGCCTATGTCATGTCACGTGTTATTGTTGGCCCCACATAACGTCCGTCAGTTGAAGTTAACGGTGGGTTGCTAGATACTTTCTTTTTAAAAGTCCGTGATTTATTTTACACCATCTGATAGTTTAGACTATCAAATACTCTTTAAAAAATAATTTATAGCTAAATTTACTGCTTCATCCTAAATTAAAAGGCAATGAAAATTACGTGATGACTCATCTCTTCTTCTTGCTTACGAAAGCATCACATTGCATGTGCCATGTGGCAAGACCTGCAAAAAGCTTCAATCCTCTCCCCTTAAACATGGCTTCCTAAAATCATCATTATTTTGTTCTTCTTCATTCGCCTTAATTTGTAACGTTATCAAGGACAACATCTTTTCCTTTTTAATTTAAATATATAATACGATTTATATTCTGTATAAGATGCAAATTTAAATCCTAATATCCTAATATTAATATGAGCAAAAATTATTGGATAGATTATATATGTCACATCATTTATAGTTTATTTAATTAAAATGCTCTTAATCATTTTATTTTAATCCTGTTTGGCAGATACTTATTTTATTTTATTTTTAAAACATAATACTTAAAATAATAATTGAATCAAATAAAATCTCATGTATCATTATTTTTAAAGACTTTTTTAAAATATACTATCAATTTAATTTCTTGTTTTTCTCTCTCAATCATCATAGATGAGGCGACATAGGAAATAAAAAAATTAAAATAATTTAAAGTGATATAAATAAGAGATAATATATAAAATTAAATAAACTTGACATGAAATGTTTTTATTAGATATTACATCCATCCATTATAAAATACTTTTAGAATAAAATACATATATCAATAAAAGTTTATTAAATACATTTTACTATCTTACTTTTTATAAAATACTTTTAATTTAATACTTCATTTGTAAAAAAATATTAAAGATAGAATATAATAAAAATGATAATATAAAAAAATATTATTAATGAACTTTATTTTTTGGCAAAGTGTCTTATATTATTAGACGTCAAATATCTTATAAATTAAAAAAAAGAAGTAATATATAAATGGCGTGATGTATCAAGTCCATGCAATAATTTTTTAATAATAACAACAACAATAATAATAACAATATTTATCTTTCCTTGAGGTTTTCATTTTCCAAATATTTCTAAAAAATCTTCTTGATTTTCAAGTCATTAAAGAAGGTATCCAAATTAGATTGGGAGTTGTAATCAATTTCATAAGAGTCAAACCTTGTTTAAAATGAAAGAGGCAAATCATGGTAAGAATCCCAGCATTGATGGTGAAAATTAATGAAGTTATAAAAGGGAGAAGAATTGGAGATTGGAGAGAATATTGTGTGACCTGTGAACAAGAATAACAATAATAATACAATTTTCTCTTGTCTTAATACCTGCATTTGTGGATTCTAAATTATAATTTCTTCCATCATCATAACTGCACCGCCGGTAATTTGGAACTGTTGGTGTCACTGCTGTAAGTGCATTTCCTTCATCTCCTTTCATTCTTTCGTTTTCTCTTCTTTTATTTTTTTTTATAAAAAAGTTTAGGAGAATTGTATACAACGACTTATTAAGATTAATGCATGTTTTTAAAATTAAAAAATATTTATAAATCATCTATTAATAAGATCTTTTCATTGGTAACAGGATTTAATCCTACAACCTTATGGATTATGAGATAAATTCTTATCAAATGAACTAATCTTTCTTGGTTAATCTCCTTTATTTCATTGTAAATATTACAACTTTTTATTTATGAGAATTTGATCCAATAAAAGTGACTAATCCCTTACAAAATATGAATAATCAAGGTTGAAATTTTTATTGGAAAAGCTGCCCATGTAACCTTTGTTGGATTTTTCAATCGGAAAATACGTATGTTGGTAAAAAAAATGGAAAATACTTATAAACAATAAAAAATTATTTTAACTTTTTCAATTTTCATTTTGTATAATTTTTCATAGTCATCAGTCATATGGTGTCAATCGGTAGAGGCTGTGTGAGGCTACATGTCTCTCGGTTTATACTCAATGCCGATTAGTTTTTTCGCTCTTTGAAGAAAAAATAAAAAAATATTATCTTAAATATTGATCTTTCAAAAAATTAAATTAAAAAATAATATTTATTTTTCTGGATCTTTACAGGATATTTTTAAGCATAAAAAAATTAGAAATTTTGGAATTGAAAAAGAAAATTGTTTCAAAACCTTTCCTTAAAATATTTAAAAATCTCTTTACCTAAGAGATTAAAACACACCAACCAATCATCTAAAAACTTGTTCTTTTGCAGCCAACATGAGTTAAGTCTAGTAAAAGAGGCTAGTTCTTTATAATAAATAATATCAAGATTCAAATTCTTGTTAGGAGATATATTCACATTTAATGTTCAAATATATCTTGAAGTAGTTTACACTAGCGCTCAATCATCTAAAAAATTGTTTTTTTTTTGCCAAAGATAAATTATTTTATGTCTTGATATTCTTAAGAAAAAAATAAATTAATAAAGGTCACCAACTAAGTAACATATCATTTTATTTGAATTATGTGGACTTTAATCTGCAAAAAGTGTGTAGGCTTTATGTTATTTGCCTATGTCAAGTCCACCCTTAAAGATAAATTTCCTCTCTCTTTTATTCTTCTTTTTTCCTACGAATGAATGGACTTCTCGATCTCTCATATCTCTATAACAGTTTTGTAAAGTGTATATTGTAAGGTGTCTTAACACATTCATCATACATAAAATGGACTCTTGAACCTTTTCTTTTTTTCTTTTGGTTTCATAGACTGTCCTTCTTATTCATATGATTTTTTAAGATTTTCTTAAAAATTTTAGTACCGATTTTGTTTCATTCAAATCTCATTTGGAAGGTTGATTTCCCCCTTCCTGCCATCCGCGTGACATCTAAGGTGTGACAACATGAAAATGTATCACCCTAAAAATAACATTTGAAAGGAAAATAGTTGTTCACAAACTCCAACTCTTGATATAAAAAAGAATATTGTAGACGAGCATACACACACATACTAAAAAGTTCATGCAAACCCTAAGATAAGAGAGAGGAATATAATAGCAACAAGTTCCCCTGATGCATATATAATCAATAATGAGGGAAGTGATATTTATATTCATGATTTGGTAATATGAATGTAGCAACACATAGAGACACGTCACATCTTTTTGGTAAATCTCTCTTAATTATAATGTAATGTGTTGGTGAAGATAAGCCATCAATAGGGTTAGCTTTCACATTTCCAATGCATCCAGTAACCTCACACACACACACAAACATTATAGTTCAGGAGAAGGATATTAAAATCCCAAAGCAATGAATATTTTTGTTAAGTTCCTAATAAAATTTTCTGAAAAACTAGTAATAAATGTTGATTCAAATAATTAAACATTTAAAATTTTTAATTGTAAATGAAATATTTAAATTTTAAATATAACTCTCGATTTTAATTTAAATTTTTATTTATAATTATTTGAATTAATATTTATAACTTATTTCTTAAAAAAAATTGTCAGAAACTTGACTGTTATAAATTCCTTATTATAAGATTTTATTGTTATTCACCCTTATAGTTCAAAGTATATCTATGCTCAACCTAAATGTCTTGAATTGAATTTGTGAAGTGAAAATTATGTATTATAGATTAATAGTGTTATCAGACAAAATTTAGGGAAAAAACCGCACTTGAGTGAAATCATAAATTTTCCCATTTGTATGTTATGCTATCATTTTAGACCAATTTAAAATTCTTTGACGAAAATACCGTCATCAATATATGTAACACTATTTAACAGTGAACATTTGAGTGAAAAACAATTTAAAGTTAAATTAAAATTTTGCATCTTTTTTTAAAAAAAAAGAATATATAAGTTTTATAATTGAGACGAATATTTTGCTTTATTCCCATGCCATCCATATCAAATTAGGTAATGTTTCAGTATACATATTTGGAATATCTAAATGTAGAAAGGCATAATAGTTTGAAAATATTTCGGTGCGCTTAATTTTCAGGAAATTATTGTCCCATGTATAAAGCAAATTTCCTATATACATTGAAAGTTAATTTTGATGTGAAATTAAAGTGACATACCAACTCTAATATTTCTAAAGGGCATAAATTATTGGGATACATCATGGTAGGTCTTTAATTAATTTTGCATCATAATCTCTTTGAAACAGAACATGTATTTCATAACATATAATTATCATTAGCCTAATTAAACAAATTGACAATATTTACCACATAACATTCAAGATTCATAAAGTCTCAAAATCCTATTTTTAGACATAAATCCTGCTTCTGGATTTGGCAGACACCGAAATGTTTGTAGACACAGTTTAAACCCGCGATGTGAGCATCACAAGAATGCCTTGGTGCCCCTTGAACCAAATGTTCTTGGCATTTTTAATTATAGTTATACCAACAAAACCATAAAGCTGAATTAACTGAGATCCATACAAACTGATTCAGGCACAATCTAATTAATGACAATAAAAACAAAAAACAAGAATAACATCGTTGTAGTAATAATATCTGGCAGGGAAGATTCAGTAACAGAATTTATGTTAGAATCATTAAGATTTAAGAAACATGTATACTTGAAATAGGTTCTAGTGAGATATGATGATCATAGGGTAGGCGGGTTTGGCCTATTTAACATTAACGTGTCTCCCATCTTTTTCTTGAGCACAGTCCGTGTTTTTTCATATCAGATTCATACACACAGAAAAATATTGCTCAAAGATTTCGGAGCTGCGTCATGCTGATGTCAATGCTATCATCATCAATAGTGGTGTACTTGTATTATGGATTGGGCTTGGCGTTTTGTGGATTCATGATACTGCTGAAATGGAATGATATAAGGTACACAAGAAAAGGTGTTCCACCAGGAACACTGGGTTGGCCTCTTTTTGGTGAGACTTCAGCTTTTCTCAAACAAGGACCTGATTACATGAAAGCTAAGAGAGCTAGGTACGTACTTACACCTTATATATTTTTCAATTTCTAGGTGGACCTTTATCTTTTTGTTGAGCATATAAGGCATGTCTCATGACTCAAAAAGTACTTATATATATATATATATATATATTATCTGCTAATAAGATCTTCATATGAGGATAAGTTGCATCTTTACCAAGACCAGCCTTCATTGGTGACCATTTTTATTATGTGTGTGTGGTATAGTTGAACTGGATGTAAAGTCGTTCTTAGATTATTTGTACATTCTCAGTATAGAACAAAGATTTGTGTTATCTCACTGGCCCCTCCAAACCTTTAAAGCAAAACAGTGGGATATAGATTAACTTTCAGTATACAGTAGAAAATGGCACTTTATGTTCTGCATTACCATTAAAATGTGATGTTTTTGTTGGCGTCTGTAAGAATTTTTTTTTTTTAAATTTCTGTGGTTGAGCAAAACCAAGAATTATCATGTTGAGTGTAGTTAAAGAAACCAAAAAAAAAAAAAAACAAGGACAAGGTGAGGCCCACTTGAGTAGGTTTTGTCTCAGCCCTTTAATTTCTTCCCCCTTTAAAGCATAGCATGCAGAATTAATTAGTCATTATAAAGATGTTAAAAAGATAACTAGAATATCTAAAGTCATTTTAAATTCCACTCAAGCTAAAAGCATTTTCTACCCATATGAAAAAGATAAAGGTACCTTACTATATATATATATACAGCCTTCTAAATGGAAAATTACTTCATCTCAATTCTCAAGTGCTTTTGTGTCCAATGTCACTTCAAATTGTTGCATAAGGGTGTGTCATGACTCATGAGGGTTGATTCATATTTAGGGGGGGGGGGAGCTACTATGATGAGATCTATAAGCACCCTAAACCATTAAATTTGTGCATCCAAAATATTAAAAGCCATTCACAACCCTTTTAGAGGCAGACAAAGGACTCAGAAACCCAGAAAGGTCCCAGATTCAGCATTGGACTTGAGAAGTATCCCCAGAAAATAATCCTCCTCCTCCTCCAACCTAGTAGAAGTAAAAAACAGACATAAACTTGGGAATTCAGAGACATAGAAACCAAATCATAAAGAAAGAGAAGGAAGAAGAGAAGCATAATGGAGGGTTTTTAATTTTTGTTTCTGAATTGTTAACCTGATATATATGCATAGCTTATCCACTATGTTGTTTCTGTAGGTATGGAAATATGTTCAAGACTCATGCATTAGGGTCTCCTACCATTGTAAGCATGGATCCAGAAGTGAACAAGAACATCCTCTTGAATGAAGCACAAGGCCTTATTCCAGGGTACCCTGTGTCCATGAGGAACATCCTAGGGAATAACAATATTGCTGCTGTTCATGGTGCTTTTCACAAACGTATTAGAGGTTCATTGTTGTCTCTTGTTGGCCCACCTGCAATTAAGGATCATCTTTTGACAAAAACTGACCATTTTATGACGTCCTTCCTTCACAATTGGGCTGGTCAAACTATAGATATTCAAGAAAAAACCAAACAGGTTATTCTCCAATTCAATCCTCATAACTCTTTACAAGAAGCACAGATTATGCATTCTTTATACTTCGTCTTTGAATCTGATGCAATCTGATACTCCATATTTTAGCACAAAACTCTCATATCAGAAGACATTATATGGCTCTTAAAAGTTATACATGAAAACTCTATTTTTTGTGTGTTATAAAGTAAATGTATGTGTCATGTCAGTATTATCCATGTCTTTCTTTATTCTTTGGTTCTGATTATTCAGCAAAGAGGAGTGATTAGAAGGTTATAACAGACTAATCCCATGTTTAAATTCCTTGGTTTTCTTTTTTTAGATGGCATTCTTTGTCTCCATGAAGCAGATTGTGGATGATGAACCAAAATCTTTCCATGAGGCATTTAAAGCTACATTTGACAACATATTGTTAGGAACGATATCCCTGCCAATTAAGATTCCAGGAACCAGTTACTACATAGGACTTCAGGTAATATATACTAAAAAATTCTCTATAATTTTCACTCTTCTTCCTTTTCCTTTATGGATGCCAATTCGACCAGTGTTAAATTGCTAAAATATTCAGGCGAGAGACAAAGTCAATGCAATTTTGATGGAGCTTCTAGCCAAAAGAAGAGCTTTTGATGCTCCTCATGATGACATTCTTGACAAGCTTTTAAGAAGTGAGGACCTCAAGTACAAACTTAATGATGAAGAAATAATTGATCAGATCATCACAATCTTGTACTCGGGTTATGAAACCGTGTCAACCACTACAATGATGGCTATCAAATATCTCCATGATAATCCAAAAGTTCTTCAAGAACTAAGAGTAAGTCAACACCTTTTGAACTGATAAAATTTCTACAGTCTCAAACTCAGTTCTAAATCTTAACCATGACTATTTATTTTTCCCTAATGTACAGGAAGAACATTTTGCAATCCTGGAAAGGAAAAGATCAGACCAACCACTAACTTGGGATGACTATAAGAAAATGAGTTTGACTCGTGCAGTAAACATCTCTTTACCTCATCCATGTTTAAGAACTAAGATTTTCTTCAAATTACGCATGTTTATGCTCAAGGCATTATTGGATCATGCAGGTGATTCTTGAAACCTCAAGAATGGCCAGCATTGTGAATGGGGTACTGAGGAAGACCAATACAGATTTAGAACTGAATGGTATATTTGTTTTGTCTACCCTTTTCATGATTGTTTCTGGGATAGCTCTGGTTTGTAACATAACAATTGACAATGGAATATGGATGTGTGATTATAACATGACAGGATTTAAAATTCCAAAAGGATGGAGAGTTTATGTGTACACAAGGGAGATAAACTATGATCCCTTCTTGTATCCAGAGCCTTTCACTTTTAATCCATGGAGATGGCTGGTGAGATTTCTTGATCAATGAACTTGACTAAAGAGGCTGTTTGGTACATGAAATGGAAATGGGAAAGGGAATTCCAACGGAAAGTTCTTTCCTGGAAACCATTTTACCATATATCAAACACAAACTTTCCATCAACTTTTACCCTTTTCTCAAAATCCTTGTCCATGTAGCAAACGCAGCCTATAAAGGCAAACACTTATATTTATTGATCAAATGAATGCAGGAGAGAAGTTTGGAAAGTCACCATCACAACATGTTGTTTGGGTCAGGACTTAGGATATGTCCAGGAAAAGAATTGGGAATTGTTAAAATCTCTATTTTCCTTCACCACTTTGTCACTAAATTTAGGTTAGTACTTTCTTACAATTTTTTTTTTTGGGTCCATATTTTGCCGAGGAAGGATACATTGATGTGGTTGATGATCGTAGGTGGGAAGAAGAGAACGGAAATGAACTTCGCCAATTTCCAAGAGTTGAAGCTCCAAATGGACTCAACATAACGGTCACAGCCTTCTAGAAAATCAAATATTGAAGAAAAAAAACTTCTGGCAAGGATCGATAAATTACAACAAAGACCTAAATCAAAGTTTTTGTTTTTTTTTTAAAAGTTGTATTTTGTGTATGAGAAAGTCAATGTATTAGGTTTCAAGACCTATGTTTGGCTGTTTAAAATATTAAACCGTGTATTCTATCTCTGTATTGCTTTATTTTGAATTTGTATACTCTCATAGTTAATATCATATCATTTGAATACTAATATATTTGTCCTTATTTAATTTTAGTATGAGTATTTCACCTCTACTACTGCAGTCATTTAATGATTTTTCTTTTCTTTATTTTAATTAAGTATATGTTTGACCACTTGACTTTATTTTTAAAAAAAGAATACTTATTTTTAGGACCTCTATCCATGGCTTCCTTACTCGTGCAAACTCTAGCTTTATGGCTGAAACTCTAGCCAGGCTCCAAGTTCTCCGTTTTGTTGTTGACCACGATTTCGATCTCCTAATAGTTGAATTTGATTGTAAAGCTCTTTTAGATGTAATTAACATGGATCACCAATGCCCTGCATGGAACTGCTCTGTCCTCGTTGCTGAAATCCAAGGGCTTCTATTTGATAATAAATTTTGGTCTTTTAGCTAGATTCCAAAGGCTGCGTAACTTGGCAAGTGAAAAGTGTTTATTTGGAGTAAAAAATTTATAATTGTAGTTAAAAATTAATTAAGGTTAGCAAACTAAAATTAGAAAAAATGTTTATAAATATAATATGATTTATGTGTAGATATTTTTTTTAAAAATCAGTTAAACAAATTAAAATTTGTTTAAATAATTTAATTTAAAAGTCAATTAAAATGTATAATGATAAAAATGAATATGAGTTTTTTTTTTATATATTTTTGTGACTAATTTGATATTTTTAGGAAAAAAAACATTAAGCTTAAAATTACAATTTTAAAAAATATAGATTATAAATATAAAATACATTAATAAGCCCTCTTTATTTTTTCCTTATCCTGTAGAAGTCTCCACAAATCCTTTCAACATCATCTCCCTTCTACACCCCTTCCCTTCATCTTCTTCTCCCTCTCTTGACTACCAACGCATCTGTCATCTCCCTCTCTACCTCAACAAATGAAGGGAAGCAATAAAGTTGGAGCAAACATGACAATCCTTGGCCTCCATGGATGGCAATGGTGGTGAGCATAGATACGGTTAGCAATAACAATGTTGGAGGTGACAACTGGTGCTTCTTGAAGTGAAGAAGGTATGAGTGAAGTGAGAGGATAGGGATTGGAGAGAGAAATTTGACAACAAATGCCCCACCAACATTCATAATGTGCGTCAAAAAAGCTTCTCAATCTAGCTTTATTAGAAATGCTCATTCTATAGCCAAAGCTGATTTAAAATTTTCTTATCTAAATGTGTTCTAATAAATTTTTTTTTTAATCTCAATTGAAGTTGGAGTCTCTCAAACCTCAATTAAAAAATAATCCAAACATACCCTACTCTTATTATAAGGGGGTGTGCCTCTCAGGTTGGGATTCTAATTGCCCTCCCCCATTATTGTCTTTGCTTTTAGCTAATCTCGAACAGTTAAGTATTGATGCAGTTACTTGATTTAGAATAATCTACATGTTTCCTTTTGACCTAAAAAAAGCCCAGTTCTATTATTAATTGTGGATATTCTTTTAATAGAAAAGAATAGGTTACGATGTTTGTTAAGATGGTTATTATTTTAGCATTGCTGCTGAACTTATAGATATCTTTAAAGGTCTTAACATTTATTGAAATAGAAAATTCAATAAAATTAACATTTACTCTAACTTAATTGAAGCTCTCACACCCATTTAGTATAACTTCAGTCAAAATCATTCTCTCTTAAATATTATCAATAAAATTAAGGATTTGGCTATGCAAGACTAAGTTGTTACTTTTAATCATGTTTTTCATAAATCAAACAAATGTGCGGACTGGCTTGCTTGTCATATATCTCATGATAATTTTGTTACTATGATTTTTGTAACCACCCTTAAGATTTATTCCTTCCGTCCTTATAAATAAAGTATTTTTAACCAAATCACATGTATCAATAAAAGTTTCTTATTTAGTCAAAATCCCATTAAATCATGATAATTTTTCAATTTTGCCTTTAATAATGTCAAGAAAAAACATAATCTTTGATCCCTATAATTTGATCGGGTTTTATTTTTAGTCCTTATAGTTTTTTTTAATGTTTTCAGTCCTTATAGGGATTAAAATACTGAAAAATAAAAACTATAAGGAACATAAAAATAAAAATCACCCAATTTTTTTTAAAAATTATAGGGCTTGAAAAAACTAAAAAAATTATAGGAACTACAAATAAAATTTGATGAAACTATAATGACTGATGATTTTGTTTTTTTTATTGTCAATTAATATTATAATGGTGATGGATAAAGTATACAATTAATATCTCTCCTTTTTTTTTAAGGCAAGGATAAAATTATTTAATTACTCAAAAATATCATGATATCCCTTATATTTAATAATATAATAATTTTTTTAAAAAATACTCTATATATAGAAGAGAAGGAGGAATAATAAGGACTGTTTGGCAGCCTGTTTTGAAAGTTTGGGAACAATTATCTATTCTTCTAAGCAAAAAAAATTATTTGATAATGTGTTTTTTAAAAATATTTTAAAGAATAAAAAATAAAATATTATTTTGAAGAATAAAAAAATAAAAATATTTTTTAGGAGTTCTGAAATTATTGTTCTAGAGTATAAGAAAGAATAAAAAATATATATATTTTTATTATTTTTTTAATTTTAAAAATATGTTTTACAAAACATTAATTTTTAAAATAATAAAATAAAAATAATTTCAAATACGCTCATAAGCTTTATATACTTGTGTTATTTTACATGAACTAATTATTGCCCCTCACGGTTTGCGATGGTTGCATTAAAAACAAACAACACTTGTCAAGAAATGAAACAATATGGACCTTCCATTATAAATGAGATTTGGCCAAACCAAAATGCTGTTGGCCTAAAAATAGGTTCTTTAGGACTAGCATATTAAGTTCAATCAAATTATATGATATTATTTTATCTTAAATTGTAAAATATTTTAAGATAAAGTCACGTATACTGATAAAATTTATTAAATATATTTTATTATTTTATTTTTTTAAAATAAAAATATAAATTTTTAAAAATATGATTTATTATGTACTTTATTTTTAAAAGAATATTAAAGAGAGAGAATATATAAAAAGATTAATATTTAAAAAATATTATTGATTAAATTTTATTTTTTAAAAATATATTTTGAGATATCGAATTTCTTTTAAAAATATTTTATAATTTATGACAGAAAGAGGATTATATGGTATTGAAGGAAAATATTTTTCTAAAAAAATTAACGAATTTCACCGGCAAATTATTGTTTTTGAGAGTTTCAGATTATGGAATGGAAGTAGCAAATTTCAATGCTAATTCACTAAAAACAAAACATCTTTAGTCGTTATTACTTATTATATGGTATAGAAGGAAAATATTATCTTAAAATTTTTTTAGCAAATTTCACATGCAAATTCTTGTTTTTGAGAGATGCAAATTATGAAATGGAAGTAGCAAATTTCTATACTAATTGATTAAAAAAATTCTTTAGTTGATATCTTGTTTTTTTTTAATTCAATCTTTAACACTTTAATGCCATTCTCCCCACAAATTTTTGAGAGACAAAATATTGAAATTGAAGTGAAAAATGTGAGAAGACTTTGGGTAATTATACAAGTGTGGTTAGTGGAATGAGCCGCATGGTTACAAGGCATATTAATTAAATATGACAAGAGTCAAGAGGGAAGCAATCATAATGATAATAATAAAAATAAAATCACACTGTTAATTAATTAAAATGTTGAAAAGCAGATTCGAAATTGAAAAGAAAAGATGTTGAGAAGTGAATAATAAAACCAAAAAGTTGCATGGATTCCGGTGTGGCCGTGCGAGCCTTTCGAGGTCTCGCCGCCCTTAAAATCAGGGGCAGCGCCGCTTCCTTTCTTCTTTTCTTTCTTTTGTCACTTTATGTTCTTCTTAATTCTTTCTAAGTCCCTTCATAACTACAACAACTCCTCTTATTGTAAAACTCCTTTCATCTTAAATTATAATATATTTTTAAATAAAATTTTATATATTAATAAATTTTATTAAATATATTTAATAATTTTATTTTTTAAAATAAAAATATAAACTTTTAAAAATATCTATTATTTAATATATTAAAAAAAACATAAATTAATTATAAAGAAAAAAATGATAATATTAAAATTGATACATTTAATAAAACTTTAATTTATTTAAAGTGTATTATATTTTAAAATAAAAAAATTTTCAAAAATTTTCTATAATTTAAAATGGAGGGAATATTATTCAACATGTATCATATATACACGTACACCATATATCAATTACAAGTCGATATAAAACATGTACATCCTCTTATTACAATAAGTATTTGGTTCATAATTCATAAATTCATATTTCTTTTATTAAAAAATATAAGATATTTTTTGAAGAGTTAGATGTTTAAAAATGTAAGGTATTTTTAGTCTTTCGATGTGTAATTATTTCTTTTTTTAAAGTGTTCATATTGATAATGATTTTATATTTATTGTAGGGTGTTTAATAAGGATAAATATAAAAAATAGGGTTAATTAAAAAATAGGTAACTATTTTATTAAAAAATGAGATTTAGTTAAAAATATTTTATATTTTTGAATGAATGAAATGTTTAATATGAGGATCTTCTTGAGAAATTGTAAGAAATGACAAACTCACCTTACTTGCTTTGGGAAAAAAAAAAAATATAAGTAGGGCATGTACATTTTGTAACTTTGCACCACTATTTTTTTTATTTCACCCTCTTTGACTAAATATAAAATATTTAGGTTTAAAAAAATATTAGATTTGTAATATTTTAATTATTAAAATAAGATATAAAGTTATAAAAGGTGTATTTGCATAAAAAACCATGTCAATGTGTTTAATATAATTTTAAAAAAAATTAAGCTACTTGTATTATTACAATTTTAGTTTTAGTATTATTGTTAAAGTATTAATTTTTAAATTAAATTATCTTACATCCTAGTTCGAGATTTTGGCTCTATTACTGTCTATAAATGGTAAATATTTTTTTAAATATGAGTTTAAAAATATATTCTAATCATTATTATCAACTCTTGAGTTAACTTTTTGAGTTTATCATTTTTTACATTTTTAACTTACAAAATTATATTAACTCACTTATAAATTTAAATTAGATGAAACTCGATTAAACTTGTGAGTTAACTTTTTAAGTTTATCATTTTTACATTTTTAACTTATTATATCGTGCAAATTCACTCATAAACTCATTAAACAAAATAGATATATATTATATAGAACTTGATTCATACAAAGGGCAAGACCCAGTTAAATGAAAAATAAAAATAAAAAAATAATATTAATAAAAATACTAAAAATATGTTGCCTTATTTTAAATTTTTTATGTTGAGTATAATAATCTATAAACATTGATGGATTTAATTTCAACAAAATATATTTAAACTAAATTATGATTTTATTTTATATTTTAATTATTTAATTATATACATTTAAAAGGTATTTAAACTTATATGAATTTACATTTTAAGTTTATATTCTTATTATAAATTTATTTAAATTTTGGAGTTTAACAACTTTTGTTCTGATCATAGACTTCCGATACCCAACCCATATACATTTTCTATAAAAAAAAAAATATATTTCATCATGATATCAAAAAACACACACACACATCAACTAACAAGGTGGAATATAAAATTATGGATTCCCATCCTCACGTGATGTGCCCTCAAAATCAGCGATCCTGTTCTTCCTTTTATAAAAAGTTATTTCCACCACTGCACTATTATCCCCACCAGTCTTGCATATATACTACTATGATTATCTTATATTAAATTGATATTTATGTTAGTTTTTAGTTGTTAATGGCAAGAGATAATTTGTTCACAATAAGTAAATAATTCAATAGAACAGCAACATCTGGATATAGCTAGTGGGAAGAAATTTAATTTCCTTTGATTAAGATTAAATATTTGAATTTTGTAAATAAAAGAAATCCATTTTAGGAAAGTTATCCTTAGTCAAGTCAGATAATACTCATACAATTAGTAGTATCAAATATTAGATGAATTTATTAAAAAAATTGATTGAATTTGTAGCAATATGTTTAATCACTTGTCTAGTTGTTGGTAATACTAATATTAGATCAGCTTATTATTACATATATTCTAAAGGATATGGCATATCTTAATTAAAGTAGTTTCAAATACATATATAGTTTTGTGTGATGCCTTAACTCATTACTTGATACTATATAAGTTCATGTGGCTTATCTCTCTTTTTGATCCTTTTCGTTCTCAAACTTTAATTTGTTCATCTTTTGATGATTAAGGAATGCGGATTCATATATATTCAAATATATATGCCGTTTGAAAGTGTTTCTAGCTTGAGGCACATGATTGTCATCCTTTTTTGGATATCATCACAATATCTTTAGCAAAATCAATGACATTAATTAATTAATTCTATTAATTAAAAGCCGAAAGTAGCATCCATGATCCACCATTTATTAATTATTATTTAAGTATCTGCGTGTTTTGAAAAGGAGACACAAACTAATCAACTCACTACATCTCTGTTCACATTATCAAATAACCTAAAATAAAATTAATTAATTAATTAACATGCCACTATCATGTTTGAAATTAAATTATGAACCCATGTATTAATGCTCTGATCTCGGTTCTATACATGTTAATTTGTTACTACAATTCAAATAGGTTTAAATTTTATCCCTTTTTACTATCTTAAGATTTTTGAAATAGCCGTTTTTTTTTTATCACAATAAAATTTTGGTGGGTTAGTCAAGGTGGGTTAGTCAAAGGTAAATCTCAATTTAAAGAGAATTTACTTATAAATTATTGCTCAAAAAATATAAAGCCCTCACTCACATCTATAACAGTTATGCATGCTAGTGTTTAAATGATATGTCATGTGAAAGGTTTAATAATTATCAACTTTAATTTGATTTTGAATGATATATGTGAAATTTTTACATGGATTCGATCATCACTCGTTCAAACAAATAAAATCTAATGTCATTACTTTTAATTACTTTTATTTTTGGCATGAAGTGCTTATTTAATTTCTTGTATTTTTTTCTCTCGATTATTATTAATAACAAAATAAATTTATATTTATAATTATTTTATATGACATGTTTTTATTAAAAAAATCACAGATAACGCGATGCATTAGATCCATGCAAAAATTTTTCCAATACTAGCCACCATGTTGATGAGTTATACATCTAACACAAAATTCAATAAAAATGAGTGAAAGTGAGTATTGAATTTACATATGCGTGTCTATGTAAATGAGCTGGATCAGACATAAGAAGCTCCAACTTCGTAAGTAGAATGATTTTTAATGCGTGTATATATATATTATGCAAAAATTCCATTGGATCTATCAATACGCTGCTCCCAGCTAATTTCTCATCTCGATGACTAACTTGCTGGGTTTAAAGTTTAAATTATAACGAATATCCCTGCTGTAAAAAGTTATTAAAAAAAAAAACAACAGAGGCTGAAAAAAATTATTATAGATGTACGAGAACACTAGCAGATTCTGGACATGTGTATATAGAGAGCTTATACGGAGAAAATAATTTATAATTAAGATTAATTTAGTGTTTATAATACTAAGCCCCATATGGTTAGTCCGCGTGGTGTTTTGCTGTACAGTGCAAGCTTCTGAAATCGGCAATCTTTGCCATCATAATCTTGTTCGCATTCTCTTTTAAAATCAAACTACAAACCCTAATGTGTGTGCGCGTGTGTGTGTAGACACGGACACCTACACGCACTTGTAGATTGCAGAACAGCCCCAACACTTCATGTTCTTGATCTGATTAAGTCCATTTGCAAGGGAGATGAAAGCTCTTTCATGTGTTTGGACAGAATCAAATTGGTGGGGTTTGATTAATTCTTTATAAAATAGATGTTTAATTCTTTATACACACACACACACACACACACACTGAAATGATTCTGAATGTTATAGAGTAGGTTTGAAGCAACCGAAAGTCCGAAAGATATGCTGGCATTTCCCCACATTAACACAAACCCAGGCCAGTTTGACAAATTTATGAAAGATTTTCATATATATATATATATATATATGGGATTTTATTATAATTGAGTCAACTTCAGATTCTCCACATCTATACATATATCACATTAAGAAGCATCACACTATGCTAATTTTAAATAATGAATAATGAGGAGGGGTAGTCTGTAATTATATCTGATACAGATATATACATACACGTACTCAGTATGTATTTATATATAATACATAATTTACAGCATTCAATGTAGATGTAATTATACGATTAGAGTGAAAATGAGGGATTTACTTGACACAGAGAATCCAAAGATTAGTGTTTGTGTACGGTTGAGCAATACATTTTTGAAAGTTGTAGCAGGTAAGGCTCTAAAATATATTTATTCAAAGTGACCCCAATGATAGAAATTAAAATGTAAGTAAAACGACCAAGTGCACCAATATTAAACAATGCTGTGCTTTTATGACTTGATGACTTTTGGTCACACACAACGTTGCAAGAAGAAGCAGATGTGAATATATATATAAACCTGGATTCCCATATTGACATCTTGGAACAAGAGACACAGCAAAGAAATAAAGAAAGAAAGAGCAACAAAAATAAACAAAAGCAACCGAAGCAGAAATATATGCAGCTTGCTACAGAGTACAGAGAGATTAATTTTGTAGATGATTCTTTTCAAGTCTGAGAGAGAGAGACACCATCTAACAAATCCTGTATTATTCTAGTCCTTTCGTACAGATAGAGAGAAGCATCTTTGGTGGGGTGGTGCTGCTTCTGCAGATTTTCTGATCTCTAGGTGTTCGTCTTTTTGTTTAGTTTATTCTCTTACAGTAATGGTGTTCTTTTTTTTTTTTTTTTTAACTAGGAGCTTTGTTATGTTGAGTTTGAGTTCAATGGAAGAAAGCTAACACACTGTCACAGAAGTAGAGGGAGGAAGTGCAAAACCCAATGACTCAAACCCAAGGAGAAAGGTTTGGAATTTGAGGCAAATGTTTCAATGCCCAGCTCGAGGCAATCCTTCTGCATCTCCTCCTCCTCCTCTTCTTCTTACTTGTTTTGTATCCTTCTCTTCCACTCCATTTTTCTCTATGGACTAGCATTCTCTGCAAATCATGAGGCGTCTGTTCTCTTCTCTTGGCTTCATAGCTCTGCCTCACCGCCACCTCCATCTTTCTCCAACTGGAACATTCTTGACGCCAACCCATGCAATTGGACCTTCATTACATGTTCCTCACAAGGTTTTGTCACTGAAATCAATATACAATCCATCCCTCTAGAGCTTCCATTGCCTTTCAATCTCTCCTCCTTTTCCCATCTTCAAAAACTAGTCGTTTCTGATGCCAATCTTACTGGAACCATCCCTATTAACATCGGTGACTGCCCTGCCCTCTCTATCATTGACCTTAGCTCTAATAATCTTGTGGGGTCTATCCCTGCAAGTATAGGTAATCTTCAAAAGTTGGAGAGCTTGTCTCTGAACACCAACCAGCTTACAGGGAAAATCCCAGTAGAGCTAGGCAACTGCATTAACCTAAAAAGTATCCTCCTTTTTGATAACCAGCTGAGTGATGTTGTCCCACGCGAGTTAGGAAAGTTGTCAAAACTTGAGATCATTAGAGCTGGAGGAAACAAAGATTTAGTAGGGAAAATCCCTGAAGAGATTGGAGAATGCAGCAATTTGACTGAGCTGGGGCTGGCTGATACTGGTATTTCAGGCTCATTGCCAGCTTCATTGGGAAAACTGAGCAAGCTTCGGACTTTGTCCATCTATACTACAATGCTATCTGGTGAGATTCCAGCAGAGTTATGTAACTGCTCTGAACTTGTTGATCTATTCCTATATGAAAATAGTCTATCAGGGTCTATTCCATCTGAGCTGGGTAAACTTCAAAAGCTGGAGCAGTTGTTTTTATGGCAGAATAATCTTGTGGGAGCTATCCCAGAAGAGATTGGAAACTGTACGAGCTTGAAAAGAATTGATCTGTCTTTGAATTCTCTGTCTGGAACTATGCCTTTCTCTTTTGGGGTTCTGTTAGAACTTGAGGAGCTTATGATAAGTAATAATAATGTGTCTGGGTCAATACCTCCAAGTCTTTCAAATGCCTCATATCTGCAACAGCTGCAAGTTGACACAAATCAGCTCTCAGGTCTGATCCCCCCAGAGCTTGGAAAGCTATCAAAGCTCACAGTTTTCTTTGCTTGGCAAAACCAACTTGAAGGAAGTATTCCTTCTACTTTGGCAAACTGTAGTAATCTTCAAGCACTAGATTTGTCTCACAATGAGCTTACTGGTAGCATTCCTACTGGCCTCTTTCAACTTCAAAACCTTTCAAAGTTGCTCTTGATTTCTAATGATATTTCAGGTTCAATCCCATCAGAAATTGGCAGTTGTATTTCTCTTGTAAGACTGAGGCTTGGGAATAATAGGATTACTGGTGGGATCCCTAAGTCAATAGGGAGCCTAAAAAACCTGAACTTTTTGGACCTCAATGGCAATCACCTTTCTGGGCAAGTCCCAGATGAGATTGGCAACTGCACAGAGCTGCAAATGATTGACTTCAGCGGCAACAACTTAGAAGGTCCACTTCCTAATTCCTTGTCATCACTATCTTTGCTCCAAGTATTTGATGGATCTTCTAATAGGTTTTCAGGTCACATACCAGAAAGTTTAGGCCATCTTGTTTCACTAAATAAACTAATCCTTGGTAGAAACCTGTTTTCTGGACCAATTCCTGCATCATTGGGCCAATGTTCAAGTCTCCAAATGCTTGATCTTAGTGGCAATGAGCTCACAGGAAGAATTCCGGCAGAGCTGGGTCATATAGAGACTCTTGAAATTGCGCTTAACCTAAGCTGCAATTCTTTAAGTGGCCCAATTCCAGATCAGATTTCTGCTCTTACCAAGCTTTCTATACTAGACCTTTCTCATAACCAGTTAGAGGGAGGTTTAAACTCACTTGCAGGGCCAGATAATCTTGTCTCTCTTAATATTTCCTACAACAATTTCACAGGTTATCTACCAGATAATAAGCTTTTTAGGCAACTATCGCCAAAGGACCTAACTGGGAATCAAGGGCTTTGCACATCTGGTCAAGACTCATGCTTTGTGAGTGCTTCTAGCATGTCATTGAATGGAAGTGAGGCGAGGAAGTCACGAAGGATTAAGCTAGCTATCAGTTTGTTAGCAGTCTTGACAGTACTACTGACAGTAATGGGGATAATTGCAGTGATAAAGGCGCGAAGAACCATCAGAGATGATGATTCAGAACTAGGGGACTCATGGCCATGGCAATTCATTCCATTCCAGAAGCTAAACTTTTCAGTGGAGCAGGTGTTGAGAAGTTTAGTTGAAGGAAATATAATTGGAAAAGGATGTTCTGGTGTTGTTTACCGCGCTGAAATGGATGATGGTGAAGTCATTGCTGTGAAGAAATTGTGGCCAACAACAATGGATGCAGGAGACGGATTCAAGGATGATAAAAGTGGAATTCGTGACTCGTTCTCAACTGAGGTGAAAACCCTTGGCTCAATCCGTCACAAGAACATTGTTAGATTCTTGGGCTGTTGTTGGAATAAAAACACTAGATTGCTGATATATGATTATATGGCAAATGGGAGTTTGAGTAGTCTACTTCATGAGAGGACGGCAAATTGTTTGGAATGGGAACTCAGGTACAGAATTCTGTTAGGGGCTGCGGAAGGCCTTGCGTATTTGCACCATGACTGTGTGCCTCCTATAGTACATAGAGACATCAAAGCCAATAACATCCTCATTGGCATTGAGTTTGAGCCTTATATTGCTGACTTTGGCTTGGCTAAGCTAGTTGATGATGGCGGCTTTGGTCGGTCCTCCAATACAGTTGCCGGTTCTTACGGATACATTGCTCCGGGTTAGTACTTCTTCCACCCAAGTCTTTTCCTGCTTTGCTGCAGAATATAAAGTAAAGATGTTACTGTTAAATTTGACTTTGGATGTTGAAAATATATATACTGTATGATCAAAGACAAGATCTTAGTTAAATAGCTTTATCCTACTATTTCTTTCAGAAATGCCAGCTACTTTCTTGGATATTGAAACTACTAGCATAAAAGTCATGCATACTCTAACAAATAATGTTACTCTAAATTTCCTTGCTAGACCAAAACAAAAGATGTCATAGAATTTAAAATTATCCGAGTTTAGTATAGTTATTGAAAGCTTTTTACGGAAAGAATGCAATTGATATTTTATAATAGTTTCTTGGATGTGATATCACCTATTGTTTTTTGGGTGGTACTCAAGCCATTTAAGATAGAGTCATCCATCCCATAATATCTTGATGTTAGTTGGTACACAGTGAGTATCCTAGATGCCTCAAGATTCAACATATTAGAATTTAGATGGCAAATGTAGACAATAAATCATTGAATATATTACATATGATTCATCCAGTATCTTGATATCGGCTTTTCACAAAATTTCAGAGTATGGCTTCATGATGAAGATCACAGAGAAAAGCGATGTTTATAGCTATGGTGTAGTGATGTTGGAAGTCTTGACAGGCAAGCAACCGATAGATCCGACGATACCAGTGGGCCAACATGTTGTTGATTGGGTGAGACAGAAGAGAGGTGTTGAAGTTCTTGACTCAAGCTTACTGTCAAGACCAGAATCAGAGATAGAGGAAATGATGCAGGCCTTAGGCATAGCCTTGTTGTGTGTAAATTCATTACCTGATGAGAGGCCAACAATGAAAGATGTTGCAGCAATGCTCAAAGAGATCAAACAAGAAAGAGAAGAATATGCAAAAGTCGATGCTCTTCTAAAGGGATCTCCTGCAAATAGTGTCAGGCCAACATCTTCATCATTATCATTGACAGTAGGGCAAAATTTGTACCCAGAAGGCAACAATACGATCTTCTCTGTATCGTCACTGCTTCATTCATCTTCTTCCAGTGCCAAAGTGGGTTTGAAGTGATGAACTGCATATAGTCATAGTTGGAAAACGGAAGCTTGCGTTCTTATCAGTTACTTTCTCATAATCTTTGTTATTGTCTGCTGTTGTTCTTCAGTTATATATATGTAAAGTTTAAAAGTTTGTCATAGCAGAAATGAAAGCTACAAACAGATCCAACAATTATAGATGTGGCTTTTGGAGTATCATTGATCTGCAGACTGCAATCAGAATAGCTTGTACTTATTGATCTCCAAGCTTGGATTCTGAGCAAGTCAGCACAAGAATAAAAATTAGCCCAAGTTTGGAGCTATCTTTTCATTTATGTTTGACACTAATATTTTTTTTCTCCGCTTTTTATCTAACTTTTTTACTTTTAATTTCTGAAAGTGTTGATGAAGTTCTTTTATTTGAAAGAGTATAGTGGCTCATACAGATAAACCCAACTATGCTGTTCACAGTGCTTTTGTTGTGCTTGAGTTTGCACTTACGGTTAAAATTCTAGCTGCTGCCTCTTCAAACCATAAATAGGTGGCCTAACTGATATATAATGATCCTGTCAATTTATATTCACGATTATTTTTGAAGAAATTTAACAGTTCAATTAGTTTAGATATTTTACATTTGTTAAAAATAATTGATTTGTTAAAAAAGGAACAATAAAAAACAGTTTAGATTGACCATGTCAACTGAATAAAAAAAAATATCTAGACCATATTTCAGATTGATCATGTCATACTAAATATTTATAGTTTTAAAAAAAAAAACATATTCATTGACCAGCTGAGTTTCTTTTATAATTCATGGAAAGCATCAAGGCACAATTGAACACCCAATATAATACCCATTGTATGGCAGTAAATTATCTTTAGAGATGATGATGATGATGATGATGATGGATATAGTAAGAAAAATTAACATGAAATAAAAATATTTAAGTTATAAATATACAATTTTGAGTTGTAAATTTTAAAATTTTAACTATACACTTGTCCTATTTTACATTAATTTTTTTATCAATTTTCTTAATAGGTCTTTTAATTGTCCATTTTCATTATTCAACGGCACTAATATAGTCAACATGTTATATACAAGGTCAAAACAATTAGGGTTTAATGACAAATTTTCATTCAAAGTATAGGTTTAAGAGTGTGTCTTGATCTAAAATTATTATTGATATAATATTCCTTTTAACATTTTAAAAACAATACAATATTATTTTACCGTTAACAAATTTTAATTTTGACAATTAATTGATTGAAAAATTACATAAAATGATTTAAAAAATTACAAAAAAAAAAGTTAATTTTGAGGTCATTTTCTTTAATTTTTTGGTCAATTAATGATCAAAGTTAACATTTTTTAATGATAGAAGCAATATTGTATGGTTTTAATGTTGACGAAAAATATTACACTGAAAATAAGTTTAAAATCATAGGTGCTTTTAGATTTCTAATTTAAAGTAAATTTACCCTTTAACTCAAATAATTATGTTAAGATAGGCCAGAAAAGAGAGAATTACATAAAATAATGTGGCCCAGGACTAAAGGGTTGTGATTTTTTTTAAATATTTAATTATTATTAGATGAGATTCAGGTATTATTAGAGCCTAGATAAAAGTAGTTCTTATGGGTTATGAAAATTTCAAATATGGAAGAACGCCAAAAAAAAACAAATCAAGTGGAAATTGCACTCAGAATCAATGAGCCGTTTGCTTACATGGACACCTTAAAAATTCGTGAAGAATAAAATTAGCGTCTACAGTTCAATTTATTGTTGAAAAATCTGTTTGTTTTCTTTTTCAACCAAATAATTTTTTTTGACTAATTTTTTTATTGCTTGTATATTTTTTCTATTAAAAACAATTATGTTTAAAGTTCAATCTAAAAATTAATTCAAACCTTATATATGGGATCATTATTAACAACAACAGTCACCAGATATCTCGAGATATCTTTGATATATTTCTTCAACGCAACAGCATATTTTAAACTCGAATTCAACCTCCCGACATAAATTGATTCCGCTTCCTTAATAATTGAACCAAGCAGCCTTGGTAATAGCAATGTTATTACGTAAATTGTCATGAGTAATATAAATATGAATAAAAAGAAGAATTGAACCGGCTTTCATTGAGATGAGGAAAGAAATTACAATGATAATTAACCCACTTAATGCAAGAACAATAAACCAAATAAATGATGAAGATTAACCTTTTCTTTCATCATTTGTTTTATAACAAAAATAAATCATCAAAGAAGATTAATGTAAGATGAAACCCTTAAAATATAAATATATAAATTTGAACTGAAAAAAAATACATATACCTATCTACTATACATGATAATTCAAAAGAAAAAAAAATCTTTTTGAAGTGAAATTCGATACATTGCATTCACCTTTTGTGTTTTCATACAACACATTTTATAGACAGAGATAAAAGGAAAGATATAAATATACCCAAAAAGTATATATATTTATATTCATTTGTGCTATTTACTGTTTGAATACATAATTATAAATGGTTATACATAGATGTATATTTAGAAAAAAAAACCAAAAGACAAAGTTAAACTAAAAAGAGAAAATCACACTATAAAAAGGATTAGAATGTAACTTATGGTTCAATTTGCAAGTTATCTTGCAGGTAACATGGTAAACTGCTAGAAGCCCTTACATGTATCGTTTATATGCACGCAACCAGCAACGTGTCTGTGAGACGGTGACTATATATATATATATATATATATATATCGATTTATTACATTTAAGGCTATTGAATTCACTAAAACTATATAATTTATTGACAGATTTAATTTTGGTCTGAATTTAATTAGCGATTGTTCATGAACTTATGATTTAGTCAAGAGCTTCTACAGAATTAATCAATTTTGTATAATATTACATTAAAATAAGCTTAACTTAATCCCAATAAAGTTACACTTAACAGAAAAATAATTAAAAAATGATTTTAATATGTGAAAGGACTGAAAGTGAAATCTGAAAACCAATAGCGAAAGATTAAGATTAATGATTGTTGAATATATATATATATATATATATATATGTGAAGGTGATTGTTAAGGAGAACAATGCAATTTCTATAAACGTGTCTTTTGTTGTTTAACGTCAATCGTTACTCCAAATATTGAAAAAGTATCAAAATCTTTTATTTCAAGCGTGCTTAACATCTTTCTATAAACGTGTCTTGATGATCAGAATTTGCATCTTTTCATTTGCAGGAAGTTATACATATTATCAATATCATTATCATTATCATTAATATAATATAAAAATATCAAAACGTTTAACAAACTACCCTCATCGTTTAAAAATATAAGACATTTTTTAAGAAGTTAAATATTTAAAAATATAAGATATTTTTAATTTCGAAATAATTACTACCTTTTTTTAAAAGTATCTTATTGATAAAATTTTATGTTTATTAAAGGATATTTAATAGGAATAAATATAAAAATATAAAATTAATTGAAAATAAATAAATATTTTATTGAAATGAGATTTAATTAAAAATATTTATATTTTTGAAACAGGGAGTATAATATTTAAATTTTCCTGCGTGAATAGTGTGACATACAAATATTTTTTAAAATTTTAAACAAATGCATGTCGTTGGTTGTAATTTCTCTCCCACATGATGATTCTGATTGGCGATATATTTTCAACGGTTGCGTTCCTGTTTTGTGCAGTGTTTTCAGACCCGTTTTAGGATAAAGTATATTTTTAATTTTTAATTTTATATAATATTTTATTTTTATCTCTTAATTTTATAAATTATTTTTTCAATACTTTAATTAATTTATCACCAAATTTTTTATATTAAACTTTTAAATATTGATAAAATATTTTTAATATTGATATTTAATTTATTTTTTTAAACCTAATGATGATTGATAGAAAAATAAGTATTTGAAACTACTGATATTCACGTTAGAAGACTGAAAAGATATATTATAAAATTCAAAGATTAAACTAAAATTTTATATAAAATTAGAGGATCAAAGGAAGACTTTAGCCCCTATTTTATCCCAAAGTTGAGGGTCTTTATATCAAATAATAAATTCATAGGAGTAATCGTAGAAAAGTTAAAGTATTTTAATTATTTAACTTTACATAGGGTTTCATTTTAGTCTCTTAATTTATAAAGTGTATTTTTAATCCTTCAATTCTATCATGTTAGTTTCATCACACAAAAAAAAATTCACTTAAATTTTTAATACTGACAAATATTATCAAATATTAAATTATAAGTTTAATTTTTTTAAATAAAAATAATTGAGATAAAAAATAATTATTTAAAACTAACAATATTAGGGTTAAAAAATTAAAATTGCTTTATAAAATTAAAAATAAATTAAAATCTATATAAAAATATAGAACTAAAAATCTTTATTTAACCAATTAGTAAATTTATTACTATAAATTAATTTCTCTTTCCTTCATATAGTGGTACAAAGCCATTGTAGTGTATACTCTCATCTTTATGTGAGGTAACATATATTTGAATCATCTAATTTTATATAAAATTTAATTTAATTTTTTAATTTTATAATATCATTAGTTTAAATGATTTATTTAAAAAAAATTATCTTTATAAGTTAATATCTTGATAATGTGTTATTCATATTTAAAAGTTTAATGTAAAAAATATTGTGATAAAACTAATGATGTTAGAGGTTAAATAATTGAAAATAAAGTTTATAAAAGAAGGGATCAAAATCAATTTTGTTTAAAGTTAAGAAAAAAATTTATTTTTAACCTTATTACAAGGTGTTTTTACATATGAAAGACAATAGGATGCAAATATAAAAAAATTAAAAATATAATTCATTTTTAAATAAAATTAATAAATTAACCATTTTTATTCGGGGGGGAGGTGATGAAAGTTACCTGATCATTGAAATCTGAAATTACTACGATACCATATTTGAATGCTATATGCAAGTTTTTATAATCCATGTCTAATAAGCTCAAAAATGCTGTCACCAAAAAAAAAAAACTCAAAAAATGCAATCCAATTATTTTTGGCCACTTTATTTTGATGTCATAAGAATCGTTTTTTTTTTGTTTGTTGGTAAGATTATAGAGTATTATATATTACTGTCTTTTTAGAAAAAAGAATAGTAGATGAGAATTACGTTATTGCATATTGAATTGAATTGGAGTATGGTAATAATGCTTCAAAACCCCCCCCCCCAAAAAAAACACGAAAAAGAGAATCTCTAAGCTTGTTTGGTTTTGCTCTTATTTTTTTGTTTTTAAAAACCAATTTATAAATTAATTTTGAAAAATTATTTTTTTACAAAAAATAAATGAAAATTTATTTGATTATATTAGTTTAAAAATAATTTTAGAATTAGAAAAACAATCATAACGGTCAAATCACAATTATGATAATGATCTATAATATAAGTTTATAGCTAGAAGTACGAGCGGGCGCAGTCCTTGAGCCCGATGATCTATTTTTAGTCTTTTTTTAAGGCCCGACCCTTATGTAAAGGCTCAGGGTCGACCTAGAAGCCCTATTTAAAAAAAATTAAAATAAAATTAAGATTATAAATTAATTAAAATATTTTAAATTACAATTCACACAATATTACAAAATAAAACAACATATTAGAAATCTAAACAACACACATTCATCAATTAAAATTTAAATCCTTCTCATCTTCATCATCTATAAATAAAATATTAGATTCTCGAATGTAAGTGTACTTATTGAAGATGAAGGTGGAAAATTTAATATCAATTACCTTTACAATTTCTTTTTATCACTTACAATAAATATTAACCAAATTGTGTCATTATCAATCAAATATGTGTGTGTGTGTGTGTGTGTGTGTAAAATAATCAGGCTTATCAAGGCTTAGGGTCCAAACTCTTTTTTACAGGGCTTATCAGGGCCAGGCTTTCAAGCCTAATTCCTTTAAAAAAATAATTTTTACAGCTCGAGCCCTTATTTAAATAGGGCCTACAAGTTCGACCCTTCAGATCCGGCCTTTATTCTCGATTTTATATAGGTTGGTCATATTATAACTAAAAGTTATTTATCAGAGAAATTCTTAGATGGACCCTAATATCATCTCATTCTATAGTCCATCAAAAATAAAATATAATATTTAGATAACACTAAATGTAAATTAATTTTAATATTCTAATAGTAAAAAAAAAGGCAAGAAATTGAATAGACATTTTGTATAAAAATAAAATACTAGAAATAATAATGATGCATAAGATTTTTTTTAATAAATTAGTGTAATTTTATTGGTTGAAGCATAGATGATGTGGTGCACTAAGTTCACAAAAATTTATTAATTTATAATAATAAAATAGACTATTGAAAATATTTAAATCTAAAACATTTACTCAAATAAAATTTTACTTTTAAATTTTAAAGTAGAAAATTTTTCAAAAAAATAAAAGAAGCCCTATATTTAAGAAAAGAATTTGAAAGAATTATATTGAATTCGAAAAAGGAAGAACTTTTTTTAAAAATGGATTTGAGTACCTTAAAAATAAATTTTCAGGCAAAAATATTTTTTGAATTTTTAAACA
>NW_026555336.1:32425051-32533499 GCF_029017545.1 Prosopis cineraria | reverse complement strand
CTTCATTCGCCTTAATTTGTAACGTTATCAAGGACAACATCTTTTCCTTTTTAATTTAAATATATAATACGATTTATATTCTGTATAAGATGCAAATTTAAATCCTAATATCCTAATATTAATATGAGCAAAAATTATTGGATAGATTATATATGTCACATCATTTATAGTTATTTAATTAAAATGCTTCTTAATCATTTTATTTAAATCCTGTTGGGCAGATACTTAGTTTATTTTATTTTTAAAACATAACTACTTAAAATAATAATGAATCAAATAAAATCTCATGTATCATTATTTTTAAAGACTTTTTTAAAATATACTATCAATTTAATTTTTGGTTTTCTCTCTCAATCATCATAGATGAGGCGACATAGGAAATAAAAAAATTAAAATAATTTAAAGTGATATAAATAAGAGATAATAAGAAAATTAATACACTGGACATGAAATGTTTTTATTAGATATTACATCCATCCATTAAAATACTTTTAGAATAAAATACATATATCAATAAAAGTTTATTAAATAACATTTTACTATCTTACTTTTTATAAAATACTTTTAATTTATACTTCATTTGTAAAAAATCATATAAAGATCGAATATAATAAAAATGATAATAAAAACATATTATTAATGAACTTTATTTTTTGGCAAAGTGTCTTATATTATTAGACGTCAAATATCTTATAAATTAAAAAAAAAAAAGTAATATATAAATGGCGTGATGTATCAAGTCCATGCAATAATTTTTTAATAATAACAACAACACGAATATAACAATATTTATCTTTCCTTAGGTTTTCATTTCCAATATTTCTAAAAAATCTTCTTGATTTTCAAGTCATTAAAGAAGGTATCCAATTAGATTGGGAGTTGTAATCAATTTCATAAGAGTCAAACCTTGTTTAAAATGAAAGAGGCAAATCATGGTAAGAATCCCAGCATTGATGGTGAAAATTAATGAATTATAAAAGGGAGAAGAATTGGAGCTTGGAGAGATATTGTGTGACCTGTTGACAAGAAGAACAATAATAATATCAATTTTCTCTTGTCTTAATACCTGCATTTGTGGATTCTAAATTATAATTTCTTCCATCATCATAACTGCACCGCCGGGAATTGGAACTCTGTTGGTTCACTGCTGTAAGTGCTTTCCTTCATCTCCTTTCATTCTTTCGTTTTCTCTTCTTTTATTTTTTTTTAAAAAAGTTAGGAGAATTGTATACAACGACTATTAAGATTAATGCATGTTTTTAAAATTAAAAAATTTTATAAATCATTATTAATAAGATCTTTTATTGGTAAAGGATTTAATCCTACAACCTATGGATTATGAGATAAATTCTTATCAAATGAACTAATCTTTCTTGGTTAATCTCCTTTATTTCATTGTAAATATTACAACTTTTTAGTTATGAGAATTTGATCCAATAAAAAGTGACTAATCCCTTACAAATATGATAATCAAGGTTGAAATTTTTATTGGAAAAGCTGCCCATGTAACCTTTGTTGGATTTTTCAATCGGAAAATACGTATGTTGGTAAAAAAAAATGGAAAATACTTATAAAAACAATAAAAATTATTTTAACTTTTTAATTTTCATTTGTATAATTTTTCATAGTCATCAGTCATATGGTGTCAATCGGTAAGGCTGTGTGAGGCTACATGTCTCTCGGTTTATACTCAATGCCGATTAGTTTTTTCGCTCTTTGAAGAAAAAATAAAAAAATATTATCTTAAATATTGATCTTTCAAAAATTAAATTAAAAATAATATTTATTTTTCTGGATCTTTACAGGATATTTTTAAGCATAAAAAAATTAGAAATTTTGGAATTGAAAAAGAAAATTGTTTCCAAACCTTTCCTTAAAATATTTAAAAATCTCTTTACCTAAGAGATTAAAACACACCAACCTCATCTAAAAACTTGTTCTTTTGCAGCCAACATGAGTTAAGTCTAGTAAAGAGGCTAGTTCTTTATAATAAATAATATCAAGATTCAAATTCTTGTTAGGAGATATATTCACATTTAATGTTCAAATATATCTTGAAGTAGTTTACACTAGCGCTCAATCATCTAAAAAATTGTTTTTTTTTTTGGCAAAGATAAATTATTTTATGTCTTGATATTCTTAAGAAAAAAAAATTAATAAAGGTCACCAACTAAGTAACATATCATTTTATTTGACTTATGTGGACTTTAATCTGCAAAAAGTGTGTAGGCTTTAGTTATTTGCCTATGTCAGTCCACCCTTAAAGATAAATTTCCTCTCTCTTTTATTCTTCTTTTTTCTCCTAGAATGAATGGACTTCTCGATCTCTCATATCTCTATAACAGTTTTGTAAAGTGTATATTGTAAGGTGTCTTAACACATTCATCATACATAAAATGGACTCTTGAACCTTTTCTTTTTTTCTTTTGGTTTCATAGACTGTCCTTCTTATTCATATGATTTTTTAAGATTTTCTTAAAAATTTTAGTACCGATTTTGTTTTCATTCAAATCTCATTTGGAAGAAGGTTGATTTCCCCCTTCCTGCCATCCGCGTGACATCTAAGGTGTGACAACATGAAAATGTATCACCCTAAAAATAACATTTGAAGGAAAAGTTGTTCACAAACTCCAACTCTTGATATAAAAAAGACTATTGTAGACGAGCATACACACACATACTAAAAAGTTCATGCAAACCCTAAGATAAGAGAGAGGAATATAATAGCAACAAGTTCCCCTGATGCATATATAATCAATAATGAGGGAGTGATATTTATATTCATGATTTGGTAATATGAATGTAGCAAACATAGAGACACGTCACATCTTTTTGGTAAATCTCTCTTAATTATAATGTAATGTGTTGGTGAAGATAAGCCATCAATAGGGTTAGCTTTCACATTTCCAATGCATCCAGTAACCTCACACACACACACACAACATTATAGTTCAGGAGAAGGATATTAAATCCCAAAGCAATGAATAGTTTTTAAGTTCCTAATAAAATTTTCTGAAAAACTAGTAATAAATGTTGATTCAAATAATTAAACATTTAAAATTTTTAATTGTAAATAAATATTTAAATTTAAATATAACTCTCGATTTTAATTTAAATTTTTATTTATAATTATTTGAATTAATATTTATAACTTATTTCTTAAAAAAAATTGTCAGAAACTTGACTGTTATAAATTCCTTATTATAAGATTTTTATTGTTATTCACCCTTATAGTTCAAAGTATATCTATGCTCAACCTAAATGTCTTGAATTGAATTTGTGAAGTGAAATTATGTATTATAGATTAATAGTGTTATCAGACAAAATTTAGGGAAAAAACCGCACTTGAGTGAAATCATAAATTTTCCCATTTGTATGTTATGCTATCATTTTAGACCAATTTAAAATTCTTTGACGAAAAACCGTCATCAATATAGTAACACTATTTCACAGTGAACATTTGAGTGAAAAAAATTTAAGTTAAATTAAAATTTTGCATCTTTTTTTAAAAAAAAAATATATAAGTTTTATAATTGAGACGAATATTTTGCTTTATTCCCATGCCATCCATATCAAATTAGGTAATATTCAGTATACATTTTGAATATCTAAATAGTAGAAAGGCATAATAGTTTGAAAAATTTGGTGCGCTTAATTTTCAGGAAATTATTGTCCATGTATAAAGCAAATTTCCTATATACATTGAAAGTTAATTTTGATGTGAAATTAAAGTGACATACCAACTCTAATATTTCTAAAGGGCATAAATTATTGGGATACATCATGGTAGGTCTTTAATTAATTTTGCATCATAATCTCTTTGAAACAAACATGTATTTCATAACATATAATTATCATTAGCCTAATTAAACAAATGACAATATTTACCACATAACATTCAAGATTCATAAAGTCTCAAAATCCTATTTTTAGACATAAATCCTGCTTCTGGATTTGGCAGACACCGAAATGTTTGTAGACACAGTTTAAACCCGCGATGTGAGCACAAAGAATGCCTTGGTGCCCCTTGAACCAAATGTTCTTGGCATTTTTAATTATAGTTATACCAACAAAACCATAAAACTGAATTAACTGAGATCCATACAAACTGATTCAGGCACAATCTAATTAATGACAATAAAAAAAAAACAAGAATAACATCGTTGTAGTAATAATATCTGGCAGGGAAGATTCAGTAACAGAATTTATGTTAGAATCATTGAGATTTAAAAACATGTATACTTAAAATAGGTTCTAGTGAGATATGATGATCATAGAGAAGGCGGGTTTGGCCTATTTAACATTAACGTGTCTCCCATCTTTTTCTTGAGCACAGTCCGTGTTTTTTCATATCAGATTCATACACACAGAAAAATATTGCTCAAAGATTTCGGAGCTGCGTCATGCTGATGTCAATGCTATCATCATCAATAGTGGTGTACTTGTATTATGGATTGGGCTTGGCTTTTGTGGATTCATGATACTGCTGAAATGGAATGATATAAGGTACACAAGAAAGGTGTTCCACCAGGAACACTGGGTTGGCCTCTTTTTGGTGAGACTTCAGCTTTTCTCAAACAAGGACCTGATTACATGAAAGCTAAGAGAGCTAGGTACGTACTTACACCCTCTTATATTTTTCAATTTCTAGGTGGACCTTTTTCTTTTTGTTGAGCATACTTATAGAGGCATTGAAGGCTTACTAGAAGGCAGGTCTCATGACTCAAAAAGTACTTTTATATATATATATATATATATATATATATACTGCTAATAAGATCTTCATATGAGGATAAGTTGCATCTTTACCAAGACCAGCCTTCATTGGTGACCATTTTTATTACGTGTGTGTGGTATAGTTGAACTGGATGTAAAGTCGTTCTTAGATTATTTGTACATTCTCAGTATAGAACAAAGACTTGTGTTATCTCACTGGCCCTCCAAACCTTTAAAGCAAAACAGTGGGATATAGATTAACTTTCAGTATACAGTAGAAAATGGCACTTTATGTTCTGCATTACCATTAAAATGTGATGTTTTTGTTGGCGTCTGTAAGAATTTTTTTTTTTTAAATTTCTGTGGTTGAGCAAAACCAAGAATTATCATGTTGAGTGTAGTTAAAGAAACCAAAAAAAAAAAAAGGGCAAGGTGAGGTCCACTTGAGTAGGTTTTGTCTCGGCCCTTTAATTTCTTCCCCTCTTAAAGCATAACATGCAGAATTAATTAGTCATTATAAAGATGTTAAAAAGATAACTATAATATCTAAAGTCATTTTAAATTCCACTCAAACTAAAAGCATTTTCTACCCATATGAAAAAGATAAAGGTACCTTACTATATATATATATATACAGCCTTCTAAATGGAAAATTACTTCATCTCAATTCTCAAGTGCTTTTGTGTCCAATGTCACTTCAAATTGTTGCATAAGGGTGTGTCATGACACATGAGGGTTGATTCATATTTTGGGGGGGGGGGACTACTGTGATGAGATCTATAAGCACCCTAAACCATTAAATTTGTGCATCCAAAATATTAAAAGCCATTCACAACCCTTTTAGAGGCAGACAAAGGACTCAGAAACCCAGAAAGGTCCCAGATTCAGCATTGGACTTGAGAAGTATCCCAGAAAATAATCCTCCTCCTCCTCCAACCTAGTAGAAGTAAAAAACAGACAAAACTTGGGAATTCAGAGACATAGAAACCAAATCGTAAAGAAAGAGAAGGAAGAGAAGCATAATGGAGGGTTTTTAATTTTTGTTTCTGAATTGTTAACCTGATATATATGCGTAGCTTATCTACTATGTTGTTTCTGTAGGTATGGAAATATGTTCAAGACTCATGCATTAGGGTCTCCTACCATTGTAAGCATGGATCCAGATGTGAACAAGAACATCCTCTTGAATGAAGCACAAGGCCTTATTCCAGGGTACCCTGTGTCCATGAGGAACATCCTAGGGAATAACAATATTGCTGCTGTTCATGGTGCTTTTCACAAGCGTATTAGAGGTTCATTGTTGTCTCTTGTTGGCCCACCTGCAATTAAGGATCATCTTTTGACAAAAACTGACCATTTTATGACGTCCTTCCTTCACATTGGGCTGGTCAAACTATAGATATTCAAGACAAAACCAAACAGGTTATTCTCCAATTCAATCCTCACAACTCTTTACAAAAGCACAGATTATGCATTCTTCATACTTCGTGTTTGCATCTGATGCAATCTGATACTCCATATTTTAGCACAAAACTCTCATATCAGAAGACATTATATGGCTCTTAAAAGTTATACATGAAAAATCTATTTTTTATGTGTTATAAAGTAAATATATGTGTCATGTCAGTATTATCCATGTCTTTCTTTATTCTTTGGTTCTGATTATTCAGCAAAGAGGAGTGATTAGAAGGTTATAACAGACTAATCCCATGTTTAAATTCCTTGGTTTTCTTTTTTTAGATGGCATTCTTTGTCTCCATGAAGCAGATTGTGGATGATGAACCAAATCTTTCCATGAGGCATTTAAAGCTACATTTGACAACATATGTTAGGAACAATATCCCTGCCAATTAAGATTCCAGGAACCAGTTACTACATAGGACTTCAGGTAATATATACTAAAAAATTCTCTATAATTTTCACTCTTCTTCCTTTTCCTTTATGGATGCCAATTGACCAGTGTTAAATTGCTAAAATATTCAGGCGAGAGAAAAAGTCAATGCAATTTTGAAGGAGCTTCTAGCCAAAAGAAGAGCTTTTGATGCTCCTCATGATGACATTCTTGACAAGCTTTTAAGAAGTGAGGACCTCAAGTACAAACTTAATGATGAAGAAATAATTGATCAGATCATCACAATCTTGTACTCGGGTTATGAAACCGTGTCAACCACTACAATGATGGCTATCAAATATCTCCATGATAATCCAAAAGTTCTTCAAGAACTAAGAGTAAGTCAACACCTTTTGAACTGATAAAATCTCTACAGTCTCAAACTCAGTTCTAAATCTTAACCACGACTATTATTTTTACCTAATGTACAGGAAGAACATTTTGCAATCCTAGAAAGGAAAAGATCAGACCAACCACTAACTTGGGATGACTATAAGAAAATGAGTTTGACTCGTGCAGTAAACATCTCTTTACCTCGTCCATGTTTAAGAACTAAGATTTTCTTCAAATTACGCATGTTTATGCTCAAGGCATTATTGGATCATGCAGGTATTCTTGAAACCTCAAGAATGGCCAGCATTGTGAATGGGGTACTGAGGAAGACCAATACAGATTTAGAACTGAATGGTATATTTGTTTTGTCTACCCTTTTCATGATTGTTTCTGGGATAGCTCTGGTTTGTAACATAATAATTGACAATGGAATATGGATGTGTGATTATAACATGACAGGATTTAAAATTCCAAAAGGATGGAGAGTTTATGTGTACACAAGGGAGATAAACTATGATCCCTTCTTGTATCCAGAGCCTTTCACTTTTAATCCATGGAGATGGCTGGTGAGACTTCTTGATCAATGAAGTTGACTAAAGAGGCTGTTTGGTACATGAAATGGAAATGGGAAAGGGAATTCCAACGGAAAGTTCTTTCCTGGAAACCATTTTACCATATATCAAACACAAACTTTCCATCAACTTTTACCCTTTTCTCAAAATCCTTGTCCATGTAGCAAACGCAGCCTATAAAGGCAAACACTTATATTTATTGATCAAATGAATGCAGGAGAGAAGTTTGGAAAGTCACCATCACAACATGTTGTTTGGGTCAGGACTTAGGATATGTCCAGGAAAAGAATTGGGAATTGTTAAAATCTCTATTTTCCTTCACCACTTTGTCACTAAATTTAGGTTAGTACTTTCTTACAATTTTTTTTTTTTTGGGTCCATATTTTGCCGAGGAAGGATACATTGATGTGGTTGATGATCGTAGGTGGGAAGAAGAGAACGGAAATGAACTTCGCCAATTTCCAAGAGTTGAAGCTCCAAATGGACTCAACATAAGGGTCACAGCCTTCTAGAAAATCAAATATTGAAGAAAAAAAACTTCTGGCAAGGATCGATAAATTACAACAAAGACCTAAATCAAAGTTTTTTTTTTTTAAAAAAAGTTGTATTTTGTGTATGAAAAAGTCAATGTATTAGGTTTCAAGACCTATGTTTGGCTGTTTAAAATATTAAACCCTGTATTATATCTCTGTATTGCTTTATTTTGAATTTGTATACTCTCATAGTTAATATCATATCATTTGAATACTAATATATTTGTCCTTATTTAATTTTAGTATGAGTATTTCACCTCTACTACTGCAGTCATTTAATGACTTTTCTTTTCTTTATTTTAATTAAGTATATGTTTGACCACTTGACTTTATTTTTAAAAAAGAATACTTATTTTTAGGACCTCTATCCATGGCTTCCTTACTCGTGCAAACTCTAGCTTTATGGCTGAAACTCTAGCCAGGCTCCAAGTTCTCCGTTTTGTTGTTGACCACGATTTCGATCTCCTAATAGTTGAATTTGATTGTAAAGCTCTTTTAGATGTAATTAACATGGATCACCAATGCCCTGGATGGAACTGCTCTGTCCTCGTTGCTGAAATCCAAGGGCTTCTATTTGATAATAAATTTTGGTCTTTTAGCTAGATCCCAAAGGCTGCGTAACTTGGCAAGTGAGAAGTGTTTGTTTAGATTAAAAAATTTATAATTGTAGTTAAAAATTAATTAAGGTTAGCAAACTAAAATTAGAAAAAATGTTTATAAATATAATATGATTTATGTGTAGATATTTTTTTTAAAATCAGTTGAACAAATTAAAATTTGTTTAAATAATTTAATTTAAAATTCAATTAAAATGTATAATGATAAAAATGAATATGAGTTTTTTTTTATATATTTTTGTGATTAATTTGATATTTTTAGGAAAAAAACATTAAGCTTAAAATTATAATTTTAAAAATATTGATTACAATATAAAATACATTAATAAGTCAAAAATCTAATTTTTAAAAGGTAGAATTAAATAATAATATTCAAACTATGCAAAAAGCTAAAATAAATTCATAAATTACCAAAATAATGAAAATATTCAATTCATATTATTTTCAATTTAGTCTTAATTTGCAAACCTTATTTTATTCTAATCTTATTATATTTTCTCCCTCTATTTAATGTTTCACAAATAAGATTATATTAAACGGAGTGTATTTTAATCAAATAATGAAACAAGATTTTAATTATTTCCCTTTACTTTGACTTAATTCATAAATTATAATTAAATACAAAATAATGAAATACACAATCATCATTTCCACCATCCAGGTCCACATCCTCACAAATCATTAGCCATCGCACTCTCACTCTTTCATGGCTCAGAGCATCACACACACACACACAAAGATGCACAAGGAGCACCTTCCTCCTCCTCCTCCTCTTTTCCTCTAAGCCCTCTTTGTTTTTTCCTTATCCTACAGAAGTCTCCACAAATTCTTTCAGTATCATCTCCCGTCTACGCCCCTTCCCTCCATCTTCTTCTCCCTCTCCTAACTACCAACGCATCTGTTGTCTCCCTCTCTACCTCAACAATGAAGAGAAGCAATAAAGTTGGAGCAAACATGACAATCCTTGACCTCCATGGATGGCAATAGTGGTGAGCATAGATACAGTTAGCAACAACAATGTTGGAGGTAACAACTGGCACTTCTTGAAGTGAAGAAGGTGTGGGTGAAGTGAGAGGATAAGGACTAGAGAGAGGAATTTGACAATAAATGCTCCACCAACATTCATAACGTGAAAAAAAAAAGGCTTTCCCATCTAGCTTTGTTAAAAATGCTCATTCTACAGTCAAAGTTGATTTGAAATTTTTTTATCTAAATGTGTTCTAATGAGATTTTTTTTTTTAATTTCAATTGAAGTTGGAGTCTCCCAAACTTCAGTTAGAAAATAATCCAAACATACCCTTAGTCTTGTTATAAGGGGGTGTGCCTCTCATGTTGGGATTCTAATTGCCCTCCCCCTTTATTGTCTTTGCTTTTAGCTAATCTTGAACAGTTAAGGATTGATGCAATTACTTGATTTAGAATAATACATGTTTCCTTTTGACCCAAAAAAACCCAATTCTATCATTAATTGTGGATATTCTTTTAATAGAAAAGAATAGGTTACAATGCTTGTCAAGATAGTTATTATTTTAGCAATGTTGCTAAACCTATGGATATCTTGAAGGTCTTAACCTTTACTAAAATAGCAAATTCAATAAAATCAACATTTATTTTGACTTAATTGAAGCTCTTACACTCATTTAGCACAACTTCACTCAGAATCATCATCTCTTAAATATTATCAATAAAATTAAGGATTTGGCTATGAAAGACTAAATTGTTACTTTTAATCATGTTTTTCATAAAAACAAACAAATGCACGAATTGGCTTGCTTGTCACGTATCTCATGACAATTTTGTTACTATGATTTTTGTAGAACCATCCTTAAAATTTATTCCTCCCATCCTTATATATAAAGTGTTTTTAATGAAATCACATATACCAATAAAAGTTTCTTATTTAGTCAAAATCCCATTAAATCATGATAATTTTTCAATTTTGCCTCTAATAATGTCAAGAAAAAACATAATCTTTGATCTCTATAATTTTATTGGGTTTTTCTTTTAATCCTCATAGTATTTTTTCAATGTTTTCAGTTCTTATAGAGACTAAAAATATTAAAAAATAAAACTATAAGGACCATAAAAATAAAAAACACCCAATTTTTCTAAAATTATAGGGATTAAAAATACTAAGAAAAATTATAGGAATTAAAAATAAAACTTAATAAAACTATAAAGATCGATGATTTTGTTTTCCCTAATGTCAATTAATATTATGATGGTGATGGATAAAGTATAAAATTAATATCTCTTCTCTTTTTTTAAGGCAAGGATAAAATTATTTAATTACTCAAAAATATCATGACATCCCTTATATTTAATAATATAATAATTTTTTTAAAAAATACTCTATATATAGAAAGGAAGGAAGAATAACAGGGATTGTTTGGCAACCTGTTTTGAAAGTTTTGGGAACAATTATCTATTCTTCTAAGCAAAAAAATTATTTGGTAATGTGTTTTTAAAAAATATTTTAAAGAATAAAAAATAGAATATTATTATGGAGAATAGAAAAAAGAAAATATTTTTTAGGTGTTCCGAAATTATTGTTCTGAAGAATAAGAAAGAATAAAAAAATACATATTTTTATTATTTTTTATTTTTAAAATATGTTTTACAAAACATCAATTTTTAAAATAATAAAATAAAAATAATTTTAAATACGCTCATAAGCTTCATATACTTGTGTTATTTTACTTGAACTAATTATTGCCCCATACGGTTTCTGATGGTTGTATTAAAAACAAACAATACTTGTCAAGAAATGAAACAATATGAACCTTCCATTTTAATTTTCAAATGAGATTTGACCAAACCAAAATGCTGTTGGCCTAAAAATAGTTCTTGAGGACTAGCTTATTAAGTTCAATCAAGTTATATAATATTATTTTATCTTAAATTGTAAAATATTTTAAGATAAAATTACCCATATTGATAAAGTTTATTAACTATATTTTATAATTTTATTTTTTTAAAATAAAAATATAAGCTTTTAAAAATATGATTCATTAAATGCTTCATTTTTAAAAGAATATTAAAGAGAGAGAATATATGAGAAGATTAATACTAAAAAAGTATTATTAATCCAATTTTATTTTTTAAAAATATATTTTGAGATACCGAATCTCTTTTAAAAATATTTTATAATTTATGACAGAGAGCAGATTATATGGTATTGAAGGAAAATATTTTTCTAAAATAATTAACGAATTTCACTGGCAAATTCTTGTTTTTGAGAGTTGCAGATTATGGAATGGAAGTAGCAAATTTCTATACTAATTCACTAAAAAAACATCTTTAGTCGTTATTATACGGTATAGAAGGAAAATATTATCTTAAAATTTTTTTTAACAAATTTCACATGCAAATTCTTGTTTTTGAGAGATGCAAATTATGAAATGGAAGTAGCAAATTTCTATACTACTTGATTAAAAAAAATTCTTTAGTTGATATCTTTATTTTTTTTAATTCAATCTTTAACACTTTAATGCCATTCTCCCCACAAATTTTTGAGAGACAAAATATTGAAATTGAACTGAAAAATGTGAGAAGATTTTGGGTAATTATACAAGTGTGGTTAGTGAAATGAGGTTACAAGGCATATTAATTAAATATAACAAGAGGGAAGCAATCATAATCATAATAATAAAAATAAAATCACAATGTTAATTAATTAAAATGTTGAAAAGCAGATTCGAAATTGAAAAGAAAAGATGTTGAGAAGTGAATAATAAAACCAAAAAGTTGCATAGATTCCGGTGTGGCTGTGCGAGTCTTTCGAGGTCTCGCCGCCCTTAAAATCAGGGGCTGCGCCGCTTCCTTTCTTCCTTTCTTTCTTTCGTCACTTTATGTTCTTCTTAATTCATTCTAAGTCCCTTCTTAACTACAACTACTGCCCTTGTTATAAAACTCCCTTCATTTTAAATTATAATATATTTTTAAATAAAATTTTACATATCAATAAATTTTATTAAATATATTTAATAATTTTATTTTTTAAAATAAAAATATAAACTTTTAAAAATATCTATCATTTAATATATTAAAAAAAAGGACGTAAATTAATTATAAAGAGAGAAATGATAATATTAAAATTGATATATTTAATGAAATCTTAATTCATTTAAAGTGTCTTATATTTTAGAATAAAAAAATTTCTTTAAAAGTTCTCTATAATTTAAAATGGAGAGAATATTATTCAACATGTATCATATATACATGTACATCATATATCAATTACAGGTTGATATAAAACATGTACATCCTCTTATTACAATAAATATTTGGTTTATAATTCACAAATTCATACTTCATTCATTAAAAAATATAAGACATTTTTTGAGGAGTTGAATGTTTAAAAATGTAAGGTATTTTTAGTCTTTTAAGATGTAGTCATTTCTTTTTTTAAGTGCTCATATTGATAATGACTTTATATTTATTGTAGGGTATTTAATAAAGATAAATATAAAAAAATAGGATTAATTGAAAAGTAGGTAACTATTTTATTAAAAGGTAAAATTTAATTAAAAATACCTTATATTTTTAAATAAATAGAATCTTTAATATGAGGATCTTCTTGATAAATTGTAAGAAATGACAAACTCACCTTACTTGCTTTGGGAAAAAAAATATAAGTAGGGCACGTACATTTTGTAACTTCGCGCCACTATTTTTTTTATTTCACCCTCTTTGACTAAATATAAAATATTTGGGTTTAAAAAATTATTAAATATGTAATATTTTAATTATTAAAATAAGATATAAAGTTATAAAAGGTGTATTTGCATAAAAAATCATGTCAACGTGTTTAATATAATTTTTTTAAAAAAAATTAAGCTACTTGTATTATTACAATTTTAGTTTGAGTATTATTGTTAAAGTATTAATTTTTAAATTAAATTATCTTACATCCTAGTTCAAGATTTTGGCTCTATTATTGTCTATAAATGGTAAAAAAATTTTTAAATATGAGTTTAAAAATATATTCTGATCATTGTTGTCAAACTCTTGAGTTAACTCTGAGTTTATTGTTTTTTATGTTTTTAACTTATAAAATTATATTAACTAACTTATAAACTCGAATTAAATAAAATTCGATTAAACTTGTGAGTTAACTTTTTAAATTTATCATTTTTATATTTTTAACTTATTATATCGTGCAAATTCACTCATAAACTCATTGAGCAAAATAGATATATATTATATAGAACTTGATTCATACAAAGGGCAAGACCCAGTTAAATGAAAAATAAAAAAAATAATATTAATAAAAAAATACTAAAAATAAGTTGCCTTATTTTAAATTTTCTGTATTGAGTATAATAATCTATAAATATAGATAGATTTAATTTCAACAGAATATATTTAAACCAAATTATGATTATATTTTATATTTTACTTATTTAATCATATACATTTAAAAGGTATTTATTAATAAAATTAAACTTATATAAATTTACATTTTAAATTTACATCTTTATTATAAATTTATTTAAATTTTGGAGTTTAACAACTTTCGTTCTGATCATAGACTTCCGATGCCCGACCCATATACATTTTCTATAAAATATATATATATATATATATATATATATATATATATATATTTCATCATGATATCAAAAAAAACACACACACACATCAATTAACAAGGTGGAATATAAAATTATGGATTCCCATCCTCACGTGATGTGCCCTCAAAATCAGCGATCCTGTTCTTCCTTTTACAAAAAGTTATTTCCACCACTACACTATTATCCCCACCAGTCTTGCATATATACTACTATGATTATCTTACATTACATTGATATTCATGTTAGTTTTTAGTTGTTAATGGCAAGAGATAATTTGTTCACAATAAGTAAATAATTCAATAGAATTTGTTGCAGCAACATCTGGATATAGCTAGTGGGAAGAAATTTAATTTCCTTTGATTAAGATTAAATATTTGAATTTTGTAAATAAAAAGAAATCCATTTTAGGAAAGTTATCCTTAGTCAGGTCAGATAATACTCATACAATTAATAGTATCAAATATTAGATGAATGTATTAAAAAAATTGATTGAATTTGTAGCAATATGTTTAATCACTTGTCTAGTTGTTGGTAATACTAATATTAGATCAGCTTATTATTACATATATTCTAAAGGATATGGCATATCTTAATTAAAGTAGTTTCAAATACATATATAGTTTTGTGTGATGCCTTAACTCATTACTTGATACTATATAAGTTCATGTGGCTTATCTCTCTTTTTCATCCTTTTCGTTCTCAAACTTTAATTTGTTCATCTTTTGATGATTAAGGAATGCGGATTCATATATATTCAAATATATATGTCGTTTGAAAGTGTTTCTAGCTTGAGGCACATGATTGTCATCCCTTTTTGGATATCATCACAATATCTTTAGCAAAATCAATGACATTAATTAATTAATTAATTAATTCTATTAATTAAAAGCCGAAAGTAGCATCCATGATCCACCATTTATTAATTATTATTTAAGTATCTGCGTGTTTTGGAAATTAAAGGAGACACAAACTAATCAACTCACTACATCTCTGTTCACATTATCAACTAACCTAAAATAAAATTAATTAATTAATTAACATGCCACTATCATGTTTGAAATTAAATTATGAACCCATGTATTAATGCTCTGATCTCGGTTATATACATGTTAATTTGTTACTACAATTCAAATAGGTTTAAATTTTATCCCTTTTTACTATCTTAAGATTTTTGAAATAGCTGTTTTTTTTTATCATAATAAAATTTTGGTGGGTTAGTCAAAGGTAAATCTCAATTTAAAGAGAGTTTACTTATAAATTATTGCTCAAAAAATATAAAGCCCTCACTCACATCTATAACAGTTATGCATGCTAGTGTTTAAATGATATGTCATGTGAAAGGTTTAATAATTATCAACTTTAATTTGATTTTGAATGATATATGTGAAATTTTTACATGGATTTGATCATCACTCGTTCAAACAAATAAAATCTAATGTCATTATTTTTAATTACTTTTATTTTTGGCATGAAGTGTTTATTTAATTTCTTGTATTTTTTTCTCTCGATTATTATTAATGACAAAATAAATTTATATTTACAATTATTTTATATGACATATTTTTATTAGATAAATCACAGATAACGCGATATATTAGATCCATGTAAAAATTTCTCCAATACTAGCCACCATGTTGATGAGTTATACATCTAACACAAAATTTAATAAAATGAGTGAAAGTGAGTATTGAATTTGCATATGCGTGTCTATGTAAATGAGCTGGATCAGACATAAGAAGCTCCAACTTCGTAAGTAGAATGATTTTTAATGCGTGTATATATATATTATGCAAAAATTCCATTGGATCTATCAACACGCTGCTCCCACCTAATTTCTCATCTCGATGACTAACTTGCTGGGTTTAAAGTTTAAATTATAACGAATATCCCTGCTGTAAAAAGTTATTAAAAAAAAAACAAGAGAGGCTGAAAAAAATTATTATAGATGTACGAGAACACTAGCAGATTCTGGACATCTGTATATAGAGAGCTTATACGGAGAAAATAATTTATAATTAAGATTAATTTAGTGTTTATAATACTAAGCCCCATATGGTTAGTCCGCGTGGTGTTTTGCTGTACCGTCCAAGCTTCTGAAATCGGCAATCTTTGCCATCATAATCTTGTTCGCATTCTCTTTTAAAATCAAACTACAAACCCTAATGTGTGTGTGTGCGTGTGTGTGTAGTCACGGACACCTACACGCACTTGTAGATTGCAGAACAGCCCCAACACTTCATGTTCTTGATCTGATTAAGTCCATTTGCAAGGGAGATGAAAGCTCTTTCATGTGTTTGGACAGAATCAAATTGGTGGGGTTTGATTAATTCTTTACACACACACACACACACACACACATTGAAATGATTCTGAATGTTATAGAGTAGGTTTGAAGCAGCCGAAAGTCCGAAAGATATGCTGGCATTTCCCCACATTAACACAAACCCATGCCAGTTTGACAAATTTATGAAAGATTTTCATATATATATATATATATATATGGGATTTTATTACAATTGAGTCAACTTCAGATTCTCCGCATCTATACATATATCACATTAAGAAGCATCACACTGCTAATTTTTAATAATGAATAATGAGGAGGGGTAGTCTGTAATTATATCTGATACTGATATATACATACACGTACTCAGTATGTATTTATATATGATACATAATTTACAGCATTCAATGTAGATGTAATTATACGATTAGAGTGAAAATGAGGGACTTACTTGACACAGAGAATCCAAAGATTAGTGTTTGTGTACGGGTTGAGCAATACATTTTTGAAAGTTGTAGCAGGTAAGGCTCTAAAATATATTTATTCAAAGTGACGCCAATGAGAGAAATTATAAAGTAAAACGACCAAGTGCACCAATATTAAACAATGCTGTGCTTTTATGACTTGATGACTTTTGGTCACACACAACGTTGCAAGAAGAAGCAGATGTGAATAATATATGTAAACCTGGATTCCCATATTGACGTCTTGGAACAAGAGACACAGCAAAGAAAGAAAGAAAGAAATAGCAACAAAAATAAACAAAAGCAACTGAAGCAGAAATATATGCAGCTTGCTACAGAGTACAGAGAGATTAATTTTGTAGATGATTCTTTTCAAATCTGAGAGAGAGAGACACCATCTAACAAATCCTGTATTATTCTAGTCCTTTCGTACAGATAGAGAGAAGCATCTTTGGTGGGGTGGTGCTGCTTATGCAGATTTTCTGATCTCTAGGTGTTCGTCTTTTTGTTTAGTTTATTCTCCTACAGTAATGGTGTTCCTTTTTTTTTTTTTTTTTAACTAGGAGCTTTGTTATGTTGAGTTTGAGTTCAAAGGAAGAAAGCTAACACACTGTCACAGAAGTAGAGGGAGGAAGTGCAAAACCCAATGACTCAAACCCAAGGAGAAAGGTTTGGAATTTGAGGCAAATGTTTCAATGCCCAGCTCGAGGCAATCCTTCTGCATCTCTTCCTCCTCCTCTTCTTCTTACTTGTTTTGTATCCTTCTCTTCCACTCCATTTTTCTCTATGGACTAGCATTCTCTGCAAATCATGAGGCGTCTGTTCTCTTCTCTTGGCTTCATAGCTCTGCCTCACCGCCACCTCCATCTTTCTCCAACTGGAACATTCTTGACGCCAACCCATGCAATTGGACCTTCATAACATGTTCCTCACAAGGTTTTGTCACTGAAATCAATATACAATCCATCCCTCTAGAGCTTCCATTGCCTTCCAATCTCTCCTCCTTTTCCCATCTTCAAAAACTAGTTGTTTGTGATGCCAATCTTACTGGAACCATCCCTATTAACATCGGTGACTGCCCTGCCCTCTCTATCATTGACCTTAGCTCTAATAATCTTGTGGGGTCTATCCCTGCAAGTATAGGTTATCTTCAAAAGTTGGAGAGCTTGTCTCTGAACACCAACCAGCTTACAGGGAAAATCCCAGTAGAGCTAGGCAACTGCATTAACCTAAAAAGTATCCTCCTTTTTGATAACCAGCTGAGTGATGTTATCCCACGTGAGCTAGGAAAATTGTCAAAACTTGAGATCATTAGAGCTGGAGGAAACAAAGATTTAGTAGGGAAAATCCCTGAAGAGATTGGAGAATGCAGCAATTTGACTGAGCTGGGGCTGGCTGATACTGGTATTTCAGGCTCATTGCCAGCTTCATTGGGAAAACTGAGCAAGCTTCAGACTTTGTCCATCTACACTACAATGCTATCTGGTGAGATTCCAGCAGAGTTATGTAACTGCTCTGAACTTGTTGATCTATTCCTATATGAAAATAGTCTATCAGGGTCTATTCCATCTGAGCTGGGTAAGCTTCAAAAGCTGGAGCAGTTGTTTTTATGGCAGAATAATCTTGTGGGAGCTATCCCAGAAGAGATTGGAAACTGTAGAAGCTTGAAAAGAATTGATCTGTCTTTGAATTCTCTATCTGGAACTATACCTTTCTCTTTTGGGGGTCTGTTAGAACTTGAGGAGCTAATGATAAGTAATAATAATGTGTCTGGGTCAATACCTCCAAGTCTTGCAAATGCCTCATATCTGCAACAGCTGCAGGTTGACACAAATCAGCTCTCAGGTCCGATCCCCCCAGAGCTTGGAAAGCTATCAAAGCTCACAGTTTTCTTTGCTTGGCAAAACCAACTTGAAGGAAGTATTCCTTCTACTTTGGCAAACTGTAGTAATCTTCAAGCACTAGATTTGTCTCACAATGAGCTTACTGGTAGCATTCCTACTGGCCTCTTTCAACTTCAAAACCTTTCAAAGTTGCTCTTGATTTCTAATGATATTTCAGGTTCAATCCCATCAGAAATTGGCAGTTGTAGTTCTCTTGTAAGACTGAGGCTTGGGAATAATAGGATTACTGGTGGGATCCCAAAGTCAATAGGGAGCCTAAAAAACCTGAACTTTTTGGACCTCAATGGCAATCACCTTTCTGGGCAAGTCCCAGATGAGATTGGCAACTGCACAGAGCTGCAAATGATTGACTTCAGCAGCAACAACTTAGAAGGTCCACTTCCTAATTCCTTGTCATCACTATCTTTGCTCCAAGTATTTGATGGATCTTCTAACAGGTTTTCAGGTCACATACCAGAAAGTTTAGGCCATCTTGTTTCACTAAATAAACTAATCCTTGGTAGAAACCTGTTTTCTGGACCAATTCCGGCATCATTGGGCCAATGTTCAAGTCTCCAAATGCTTGATCTTAGTGGCAATGAGCTCACAGGAAGAATTCCGGCAGAGCTGGGTCATATAGAGACTCTTGAAATTGCGCTTAACCTAAGCTGCAATTCTTTAAGTGGCCCAATTCCAGATCAGATTTCTGCTCTTACCAAGCTTTCTATACTAGACCTTTCTCATAACCAGTTAGAGGGAGGTTTAAACTCACTTGCAGGGCCAGATAATCTTGTCTCTCTTAATATTTCCTACAACAATTTCACAGGTTATCTACCAGATAATAAGCTTTTTAGGCAACTATCGCCAAAGGACCTAACTGGGAATCAAGGGCTTTGCACATCTGGTCAAGACTCATGCTTTGTGAGTGCTTCTAGTATGTCATTGAATGGAAGTGAGGCGAGGAAGTCACGAAGGATTAAGCTAGCTATCAGTTTGTTAGCAGTCTTGACAGTACTACTGACAGTAATGGGGATAATTGCAGTGATAAAGGCGCGAAGAACCATCAGAGATGATGATTCAGAACTAGGGGACTCATGGCCATGGCAATTCATTCCATTCCAGAAGCTAAACTTTTCAGTGGAGCAGGTGTTGAGAAGTTTAGTTGAAGGAAATATAATTGGAAAAGGATGTTCTGGTGTTGTTTACCGCGCTGAAATGGATGATGGTGAAGTCATTGCTGTGAAGAAATTGTGGCCAACAACAATGGATGCAGGAGACGGATTCAAGGATGATAAAAGTGGAATTCGTGACTCGTTCTCAACTGAGGTGAAAACCCTTGGCTCAATCCGTCACAAGAACATTGTTAGATTCTTGGGCTGTTGTTGGAATAAAAACACTAGATTGCTGATATATGATTATATGGCAAATGGGAGTTTGAGTAGTCTACTTCATGAGAGGACGGGAAATTTTTTGGAATGGGAACTCAGGTACAGAATTCTGTTAGGGGCTGCGGAAGGCCTTGCATATTTGCACCATGATTGTGTGCCTCCTATAGTACATAGAGACATCAAAGCCAATAACATCCTCATTGGCATTGAGTTTGAGCCTTATATTGCTGACTTTGGCTTGGCTAAGCTAGTTGATGATGGCGGCTTTGGTCGGTCCTCCAATACAGTTGCCGGTTCTTATGGATACATTGCTCCGGGTTAGTACTTCTTCCACCCAAGTCTTTTCCTGCTTTGCTGCAGAATATCAAGTAAAGATGTTACTGTTAAATTTGACTTTGGATGTTGAAAATATATACTGTATGATCAAAGACAAGATCTTAGTTAAATAACTTTATCCTACTATTTCTTTCAGAAATGCCAGCTACTTTCTTGGATATTGAAACTACTAGCATAAAAGTCATGCATACTCTAACAAATAATGTTACTCTAAATTTCCTTGCTAGACCAAAACAAAAGATGTCATAGAATTTAAAATTATCCGAGTTTAGTATAGTTATTGAAAGCTTTTTACGGAAAGAATGCAATTGATATTTTATAATAGTTTCTTGGATGTGATATCACCTATTGTTTTTTGGGTGGTACTCAAGCCATTTAAGATAGAGTCATCCATCCCATAATATCTTGATGCTAGTTGGTACACAGTGAGTATCCTAGATGCCTCAAGATTCAACATATTAGAATTTAGATGGCAAATGTAGACAATAAATCATTGAATATATTAAATATGATTCATCCAGTTTCTTGATATCGGCTTTTCACAAAACTTCAGAGTATGGCTACATGATGAAGATCACAGAGAAAAGCGATGTTTATAGCTATGGTGTGGTGATTTGGAAGTCTTGACAGGCAAGCAACCGATAGATCCGACGATACCAGTGGGCCAACATGTTGTTGATTGGGTGAGACAGAAGAGAGGTGTTGAAGTTCTTGACTCAAGCTTACTGTCAAGACCAGAATCAGAGATAGAGGAAATGATGCAGGCCTTAGGCATAGCCTTGTTGTGTGTAAATTCATTACCTGATGAGAGGCCAACAATGAAAGATGTTGCAGCAATGCTCAAAGAGATCAAACAAGAAAGAGAAGAATATGCAAAAGTCGATGCTCTTCTAAAGGGATCTCCTGCAAATAGTGTCAGGCCAACATCTTCATCATTATCATTGACAGCAGGGCAAAATTTGAACCCAGAAGGCAACAATACGATCTTCTCTGTATCGTCACTGCTTCGTTCATCTTCTTCCAGTGCCAAAGTGGGTTTGAAGTGATGAACTGCATATAGTCATAGTTGGAAAACGGAAGCTTGTGTTCTAATCAGTTACTGTCTCATAATGTTTGTTATTATCTGCTGTTGTTCTTCAGTCATATATATGTAAAGTTTAAAAGTTTGTCATAGCAGAAATGAAAGCTACAAACAGATCCAACAATTATAGATGTGGCTTTTGGATTATCATTGATCTGCAGACTGCAATCAGAATAGCTTGTACTTTTGATCTCCAAGCTTGGATTCTGAACATGTCAGCATAAGAATAAAAATTAGCCCAAGTTTGGAGCTATCTTTTCATTTATGTCTGACACTAATATTTTTTTTCTCCGTTTTTTTATCTAACTTTTTTACTTTTAATTTCTGAAAGTGTTGATGAAGTGCTTTTATTTGAAAGAGTATAGTGGCTTATACAGATAAACCCAACTATGCTGTTCACAGTGCTTTTGTTCTGCTTGAGTTTGCACTTACAGGTTAAAATTCTAGCTGCTGCTTCTTCAAACCATAAATAGGTGGCCTAACTGATGTATAATGATCCTGTCAATTTATATTCACGATTATTTTTGAAGAAATTTAACTGTTCAATTAGTTTAGATATTTTACATTTGTTAAAAATAATTGATTTGTTAAAAAAAGAACAATAAAAACAGTTTAGATTGACCATGTCAACTGAATAAAAAAAAAATATCTAGACCATATTTTAGATTGATCATGTCATAATAAATATTTATAGTAAAAAAAAAAACATATTCATTGACCAGCTGAGTTTCTTTTATAATCCATGGAAAGCATCAAGGCACAATTGAACACCCAATATAATACCCATTGTATGGCAGTAAATTATCTTTAGAGATGATGATGATGATGGATATAGTAAGAAAAATTAACATGAAATAAAAATATTTAAGTTATAAATATACAAGTTTGAGTTGTAAATTTTAAAATTTTAACTATACACTTGCCTCATTTTACACTAATTTTTTCAATAGCCTTTTTTTTTTACTAATTTTTTAATAGATTTTTAATTGTCATTTTCAATTACACAACGGCACTAAGGCCCAATACAGTCAATATGTAATATACAAGGTCAAAACAATTAGGGTTAAATGATAAATTTTCATTCAAATTATAAGTCTAAGAGTGTTTTGGATCCTAAACTTGTTATTGATATAATATTTTTCTTTAACATTTTAAACGATACATTATTACTTTTAGCGTTAACAAATTTTAATTTTGACAATTAATTGATTGAAAAATTACATAAAATGACTTTAAAAATTACATAAAATGATTAAAAATTACAAAAAAGTTAATTTTGCGGTCATTTTCTTTAATTTTTGGGTCAATTAATGATTAGAGTTAATATTTTTTAATGATAAAAGCAATATTGTACGGTTTTAAAATGTTGAGGGAAAATATTAGACTGAAAATGATTTTAAAATCATATGTGCTTTTAGATTTCTAGTTTAAAATTAAATTTACCCTTTAACCCAAATAATTATGTTAAGATAGGCCAGAAAAGAGAGAATTATATAAAATAACGTGGCCCAAGACTAAAGGTTTGTGATTTTTTTTAAATCATTTAATTATTATTAGATGAGATTAAGGTATTATTAGAGCCTAGATAAAAGTAGTTCTTCTGGGTTATGAAAATTTCAAATATGGAAGAACGCCCAAAAAAAAAAAAACAAATCAAGTGGAAATTGCACTCAGAATCAATGAGCTGTTTGCTTTCATGGACATCTAAAAAATTTGGGTAGGATAAAATTAGGGTCTACAGTCCGGTTTAGTGTTGATAAATCTGTTTGTTTTCCTTTTCAACAAAATAATTTGTTTTGACTAATTTTTTTCATTGCTAGTATATTTTTTTATTGAAAACAATTATATTTAAATTATGATCTGGAAATTAATTAGAACCCCAATATATGATATTGTTATTAACAACAACGGCCTCACAAGTATCTTGAGATATTTTTAATATATTTATTTAATGCAACAGTATATTTTAAGACTCGAATTCAACCTCTCAAAATAAATTAATTCAGCTCACTTAATAATTGAACTAAGTACGTAAATTGTCATGAGTAATATAAATATGAATAAAAAGAAGAATTGAACAGGCTTTCATTGACGATGAGGAAAGAAAATTACAATGATAATTAACCCACTTAATGCAAGAACAATAAACCAAATAAATGATGAAGATTAACCTTTTCTTTCATCATTTGTTTTTATAACAAAAATAAATCATCAAAGAAGATTAATGTAAGATGAAAACCTTCAAATTATAAATTTATAAATTTGAACTGAAAAAAAAATACATATACCCATCTTTTTGAAGTGAAATTCAAAAGAAAAAAAATCTTTTTGAAGTGAAATTCGATATATTGCATTCACCTTTTGTGTTTTCATACAACACATTTTGATAGACAGAGATAAAAGGAAAGATATAAATATACCCAAAAAAGTATATATATTTATATTCATTTGTGCTATTTACTGTTTGAATACATAATTATAAATGGTTATACATATATGTATATTTAGAAAGGAAAAAAAAACCAAAAGACAAAGTTAAACTAAAAAGAGAAAATCACACTATATAAAAGGATTAGAATGTAACTTATGGTTCACTTTGCAAGTTATCTTGCAGGTAACATGGTAAACTGCTAGAAGCTCACATGTACCATTTATATGCACGCAACCAATAACGTGTCTGTGAGACGGTGACTATATATATATATATATATATATGATTTATTACATTTAAGGCTATTTAATTCACTAAAACTATATAATTTATTGACAGATTTAATTTTGGTCTGAATTTAATTAGCGATTGTTCATGAACTTATGATTTAGTCAAGAGCTTCTACAGAATTAATCAATTTTGTATAATATTACATTAAAATAAGCTTAACTTAAATCCCAATAAAAGTTACACTTAACAGAAAAATTAATTAAAAAATGATTTTAACTTGTGAAAGACTGAAAGTGAAATCTGAAAACCAATAGCGAAAGATTAAGATTAATGATTGTTGAATATATATATATATATATATATATATATATGAAGGTGATTGTTAAGGAGAACAATGCAATTTCTATAAACGTGTCTTTTGTTGTTTAACGTCAATCGTTACTCCAAATATTGAAAAAGTATCAAAATCTGTTATTTCAAGCGTGCTTAACATCTTTCTATAAACGTGTCTTGAGGATCAGAATTTGCATCTTTTCATTTGCGGGAAGTTATACATATTATCAATATCATTATCATTATCATTAATATAATATAAAAATATCAAAACGTTTAACAAACTACCCTCATCCTTTAAAAATATGAGACATTTTTTGAAGAGTTAAATATTTAAAAATATAAAATATTTTTAGTTTTTTAAAATATAATTACTACCTTTTTTTAAAAGTATCTTATTGATAATGATTTTATGTTTATTATAGGATATTTAATAAGAATAAATATAAAAATATAAAATTAATTAAAACATAGATAAATATTTTATTGAAGATGAGATTTAATTAAAAATATTTTATATTTTTAAAACAGGGAGTATAATATTTAAATTTTCCTGCGTGAATAGTGTGACATGCAAATATTTTTTAAAATTTTAAACAAATGCATGTCGTTGGTTGTAATTTCTCTCCCACATGATGATTCTGATTGGCGATATATTTTTCAACGGTTGCGTTCCTGTTTTGTGCATTGTTTTCAGACCCGTTTTAGGATAAAGTATATTTTTAATTTTTTAATTTTATATAATATTTTATTTTTATCTCTTAATTTTATAAATTATTTTTTCAATACTTTAATTAATTTTATCACCAAATATTTTTATATTAAAATTTTAAAGATTGATAAAATATTTTTAAATATTGATATATTAATTTTATTTTTTTAAAAAATAATGATGATTGATAGAAAAATAAGTATTTGAAACTAATGATATTCAAGTTAGAAGACTGAAAAGATATATTATAAAATTAAAAGATTAAACTAAAATTTTATATAAAATTAGAGGATCAAAGGAAGACTTTAGCCCCTATTTTATCCCAAAGTTGAGGGTCTTTAATATCAAATAATAAATTCATATGGAGTAATTAGTAAAAGTTAAAGTATTTTTAATTATTTAACTTTACATAGGGTTTCATTTTAGTCTCTTAATTTTATAAAGTGTATTTTTAATCCTTCAATTCTATCATTGTTAGTTTCATCACACACAAAAAAATTCACATTAAATTTTTAAATACTGACAAAATATTATCAAATGTTAAATTATTAATTTTAATTTTTTTAAATAAAAATAATTGAGATAAAAAATAATTATTTAAAACTAATAATATTAGGGTTAAAAAATTAAAAATATGCTTTATAAAATTAAAAAAATAAATTAAAATCTTATATAAAAAGTATAGAACTAAAAATATTATATTTTAACCAATTAGAAAATTTATTACTATAATATTAATTTCTCTTTCCTTTCATGTTAGTGGTACAAAGCCACTTGTAGTGTATACTCTCATCTTTACTGTGAGGTTAACATATATTTTGAATCATCTAATTTTTATATAAAATTTTAATTTAATTTTTTAATTTTATAATATCATTAATTTTAAATGATTTATTTTAAAAAAATTATCTTTATAAGTTAATATCTTGATAATGTGTTATTAATATTTAAAAGTTTAATGTAAAAAAATTTTGTGATAAAACTAATGATGTTAGAGGTTAATAATTGAAAATAAAGTTTATAAAATGAAGGGATCAAAATCAAGTTTTGTTTAAAGTTAAAGAAAAAAATTTATTTTAACCTTATTACAAGGTGTTTTTACATATGAAAGACAATAGGATGCAAATATAAAAAAATTAAAAATATAATTCATTTTTAAATAAAATTAATAAATTGACCATTTTTTATTCGGGGGAGGTGATGAAAGTTACCTGATCGTTGAAATCTGAAATTACTACGATACCATATTTGAATGCATATATGCAAGTTTTTATAATCCATGTCTAATAAGCTCAAAAAATGCTGTCACCAAAAAAAAAAAACTCAAAAAATGCAATCCAATTATTTTTTGGCCACTTTATTTTGATGTCATAAGAATCGTTTTTTTTTTTGTTGTTGGTAAGATTATAGAGTATTATATATTACTGTCATTTTTAGAATAAAAGAATAGTAGATGAGAATTACGTTATTGCATAATTGAATTGAATTGGAGTATGGTAATAATGCTTCAAAACCCCCCCCCCAAAAAAAACGAAAAACAGAATCTATAAGCTTGTTTGGTTTTGCTCTTATTTTTTTGTTTTTAAAAACCAATTTATAAATTAATTTTTGAAAATTATTTTTTACAAAAAATAAATGAAAATTTATTTGATTATATTAGTTTAAAAATAATTTTAGAATTAGAAAAACAATCAATAACGGTCAATCACAATTAATGATAATGATCTATAATATAAGTTTATAGCTAGAAGTACGAGCGGGCTCAGTCCTTGAGCCCGATTATCTATTTTTAATCTTTTTTTTAAGGCTCGGCCCTTATGTAAAAGGCTCAGGGTCTGACCTAAAAGCCCTGTTCAAAAAAAATTAAAATAAAATTAAATATTATAAATTAATTAAAATATTTTAAAATTACAATTCACACAATATTTAAAAAATAAACAACATATTTAGAAATCTAAACAACACACATTCATCAATTAAAATTTAAATCCTTCTCATCTTCATCATCTATAAATAAAATATTAGATCTCTCGAATATAAGTGTACTTATTGAAGATGAAGATGAAAATTCAATGTCAATTACCTTTACAACTTCTTTTTATCATTTACAATAAATATTAACCAAATTGTGTCATTATCAATCAAATATATGTATGTATATGTGTGTGTGTGTAAAATAATCAGGCTTATCAAGGCTTAGAGGGCCACCTGGGTCCAAACCCTTTTTTACAGGGCTTATCAGGGCCAGGCTTTCAAGCCTAATTCCTTTAAAAAAATAATTTTTACAGCTCGAGCCCTTATTTAAATAGGGCCTACAAGTTCGACCCTTCAGACCCGACCTTTATTCTCGACTTTATATAGGTTGGTCATATTATAACTAAAAGTAATTTATCAGAGAAATTCTTAGATGGACCCTATATATCATATCATCTATAGTCCATCAAATAAAAATATAATATTTAGATAACACTAAATGTAAATTAATTTTAATATTCATAATAGTAAAAAAAAAGGCAAGAAATTGAATAGACATTCTTGTATAAAAATAAAATTACTAGAAATAATAATGATGCATAAGATTTTTTTTAATAAATTAGTGTAATTTTATTGGTTGAAGCATAGATGATGTGGTGCACTAAGTTCACAAAAATTTATTAATTTATAATAATAAAATAGACTATTGAAAATATTTAAATCTAAAACATTTACTCAAATAAATTTTTACTTTTAAATTTTTAAAAGTAGAAAATATTTTTTCAAAAAAATAAAAGAAGCCCTATATTTAAGAAAAGAATTTGAAAAGAATGATATTGAATTCGAAAAAGGAAGAACTTTTTTTAAAAAAATGGATTTGAGTACCTTAAAAATAAATTTTCAGGCAAAAATATTTTTTGAATTTTTAAACATTTTATTTACAAAAATAAAAATATTGTAATTTAAATTTGTTAACTTTTTGTTAATTGACGTAAAACACCAAGTAATTATTGTAAATAATATAAGGTTAAAGTACAAATCTGCCTCAATTGTTTTCAAAAAAGCTGATATCTTTACGTTTTTAAAAGGCATAATGTCATCTTAATTTTGTTAAAAATAATACAATTTTATCCTATCATCAAGTTTAACCATACTAACTGGTAGTTAATTGTTCAATGTTTACATGGGGCATGCTTATGTGGATTAAATTTTCCACCTTCTTTGCCACGCACCTCTTCTTCGGCTAAACTGAAAATATGAAGGTCAGCAAAGTAGTGAGAAAAAGAGGGCGAGAGAAGATGATAGGACATGATAGAGGAAGAGACAAGACTTGAGACATGAAGAGCGCAATGCGGTGGAGAGTTGAATAGATTAAGAAATTTGGAGGCCACGTCAAGTGAAAGTGAAAAGGTTTCAATCCCACTCAGCCCACAAATTTTGCCACATATGCAAATCTGCGTCAATATGGACATATTAACGGTCCACGTGAGCTTTCTGTCATGACAAGACAAAATTGTCCCGTTTTAAAAAACATCATAGCAGCATTAGTACATTACACTTTTGAAAACATAAAGAAACCAATTTGTCGTTTTGAAATCATTCAACGCAGATTTCTACTTCAGCCCAATAATATATTATCCATGAACCTGAATCTAGTTCGGCATATAATATACATTTCCTCAATTTTTTTATAAATTATTTTTATCAATTTTATCAAAATAAAAAAAATATAAAAAATAAAAATATATAAAATTTTAAATATGTTCCTATATAATAAATTTAAAAAATAATATTATATTACTTTTTTTTATTAAAAATACTTTTTAAATATTACTTAGAAGGTCATATTATAATTTATAAATAAAATTAAATGAATTTTTTAAAATGTTACTTTTAAATGGAATTGGGGGGATTACGCACATGGAATCGGAATTTTTTTCCTTTAACTTTTCAATGATTTGTGGGGAAAATGTTTAAACCGAAACCCCCAAAATGGAAACGGAAAATGAAAATAAAAATTCTCGCCTACATGCACACCCACTGACACGCACATACATCCCACAGACAAATATCTCGTTGAATAGCTCACCCTAAACATTTGAGATTCATTTCTGCTGGAGTCTCTGCCTTTTCAGGTTCTGCTTCTCCTTCGTCCTTTGTCATCTCTAATGGCCGAAGCTTCAGTCAAACCTGTGCCCCTTTTGAAAGATGAGCTAGACATCGTGATCCCCACGATCCGAAACCTCGATTTCTTGGAGATGTGGCGTCCATTTTTCCAACCTTATCACTTGATCATAGTCCAAGACGGTGATCCCTCTAAGACCATCGAGGTCCCCGAAGGTTTCGACTACGAGCTGTACAATCGGAATGACATCAACAGGATCCTGGGTCCTAAGTCTTCTTGCATTTCCTTCAAGGATTCTGCATGTCGCTGCTTTGGCTACATGATCTCTAAGAAGAAGTACATCTTCACCATCGATGATGATTGCTTCGTGAGTATTTATTCCTTTCTTAATCGCTTGATTTCCCCTTTTACTGTCTCTTGGTGGCTGTGGAAATGGCGGATTTGAAATTTACTTGTTGAATTATGTATGTTGGATTCTGAAGTTTTGAAACCAATTGGTAGCTGAATTATGAGATTCTGGCCTGTTTCCAGATGGAACATTTGTTATTGTGAATCATTCCTTTGTGTGATCGTGCCTGTTCAGTTCAATTTGGTCATGATGGTTGAGTCCTATTGCTGAGTGAAATTGAATTGTGCGGGATCCAACTGATTGAGGTAGCCCGTGTTTACTTCATAATTTTGATGCCGCTAGTGAGCAAGCACTTGATCTTTGAAGATCTTTATGTTCTAGCTGGATTTGTTTGGTTGCATTCTTTCTGAACTCATGGTAGCGTCACCCTTACTATTGCTTGCATCCTCAATCAAGAATCTTATCCAGATTGCTAACAATCATCTGGGTTTTGTTCTTCATTGCATCCCAAAATGATATGAAGCAAATAATGTGAGCGAGTGCTCGTGGGATGTATGTTTGAATTTTGAGTTGTGACTGGCACAGAATATGAACTTGATCATTTCCCCCCATATATTGTGTGTTGATGTGCAGGTTGCAAAAGACCCATCTGGCAGAGACATCAATGCACTTGAGCAGCACATCAAGAATCTCCTATCTCCGTCCACTCCATACTTCTTCAATACACTTTATGATCCTTACAGAGAGGGTGCTGACTTTGTCCGTGGCTACCCTTTTAGCCTCCGTGAAGGTGCCCCAACTGCTGTTTCTCATGGCCTCTGGCTCAACATTCCTGACTATGATGCTCCAACACAGCTCGTCAAGCCTCATGAGAGGAACACCAGGTATGAAGTTTGTTCTTCGATGCACATAATGATCAATGTATGCTTTCTTGAAAAACATTGGTTTTTATGGTCTAGTATGTGTGCACTTCAGGTATGTTGATGCTGTGTTGACTATACCAAAAGGAACCTTGTTTCCCATGTGTGGTATGAATCTGGCATTCAACCGTGAGCTGATTGGACCTGCAATGTATTTTGGACTGATGGGTGATGGCCAACCTATTGGACGTTATGATGATATGTGGGCTGGCTGGTGCATGAAGGTATATCAAAATCACACATCTCTCTGGTTTCAAATTTAAGTCAATTATTCTCTCAACATCTTTACTATTTTGAATCCTCTTTCAATTATGCCTGTTATATTGATGTATGATAATGTGATCATCAGGGCTGGGAAGTGATGACTGGTCCGCCATACATATGGCACCTTTCTTCTTCTTCTTGTTTCATTGATATAAGATCTGATCTGTGGGCTGTGGCCATTTGACTTCTTGGTGTTGAGTTTGTAATATATGGTTTGATCTGTGGCCATATGAGCCTGGAATTAAGAACTGGTCTGCCATGCGTGTCACCTTCTTACATGGCTGCTTTTATCTATTTTCTGTATAACTGAATTTTTCTGAGAAATTTTGGTTCTGATATGTGATGCATTGATGAAATTGAAGGTGATCTGTGACCATCTGGGGTTGGGAGTAAAGACTGGTCTGCCATACATATGGCATAGCAAAGCAAGCAATCCATTTGTGAATCTGAAAAAGGAGTACAAAGGTATCTTCTGGCAAGAGGAGATCATTCCCTTCTTCCAATCTGCTGCACTTTCCAAAGATTGCTCCACTGTTCAGAACTGCTATATTGAGCTGTCCAAGCAGGTCAAGGAAAAGCTTGGGAAGGTTGATCCCTATTTCATCAAGCTAGCAGACGCCATGGTCACTTGGATTGAAGCTTGGGATGAGCTTAACGGCTCTTCTGAAACTCACTCTTCAAAGCAAGCTAGTGGCAAAACCAAGTGAACTAGGAACGGTTGCAATATATATAGTTTATGAAATCATTGGCTTCTTGAGGTTTTATTTTGTTCATCTTCAGGATCATAATATTATAATAACTATTATTATCTTTATTAGTGGATTGTTCTTGTTATCATTCGTATGATAATTATTAGCTGATATCATTATCTTAAAATGGGGTTGCAAGCATCCCCTTTTTCCTGTAACCCTTATGATTATGCTTATGAATTTAAATTTTGAAGTCGTTGCGGGGGAAAGAAACACACAGCTGAACTTTGAGATTTAACAGAATAATAATTGAAAGCTAAAGTAGATTATAAAATTAATTACGTTAGAGTTGGTTTGAATTTCAATAATTTTTCTTTTCCAGCAAATTTAAATAATTCCGATCTTTTTAAAAAAATAAGAATAATATATGTTTTAGTTTATAAATTTTCTCTTATTTATCAATCTACTCTTTAAATTTTCACTTAGTACAAATGAAAGTTTTAAGTGAAGAATAATAAGGATTAAATTGTGTTAACGAAAAATTATAAGAGTTGAGTTATTTCAAACATAGAGCTTGAATTGTTGAGTCAGTGTAGGGATTAAATCAATTATCGAAGAAAATTTCAAGCATTAAAAGGTACTTTTTATCTAAAACATAAAAATCACAATTTCTATAGCCATTTAACGGAATATTACCAGAAACGGATTGCCCATTTGCAAAAGCTAGTCAAAGAAAGAAGATGAAGGAGATTCAAAGATCAAAACTTTTCAGATAACTTTTGCCACAGAAGTAAACTCTCGTACACTACACTTTCAGGATGCGTGGTTTTGTGGCGGTCACACCGAAAGCAGTGGGAACCACCCAATATAAAAAAATCTGGGTGGTAAAGTTGAAGATGCCGACAATATAAGCATCGTGAAAATAAACAAAACGGTGAATTTGAATTACTGTGCATTATCTGTAACTGAAAATCTAGAATCAGAGGAACATGCAGGTAGCTTCAAAGATGGTGATAAGGCATCATGGTGAAGCTAGTTGCCGATGGTTCATCATTTCGCAACAAAAGTTCTAAAAAATTTGCCGTTGTCGGGGATCAAACCCGGGTCACCGGCATGACAGGCGGGAATACTCACCACTATACTACAACGACACTGTTGTTACAAGTCCTATATGATTTTAATTTCCTCAAGGCCTGTCTTAGAATCAAAGCTTAAGGGAATGGACTTATTCGGATTATGTTTACTTGAATTAAGCTTAAAGTATTTTATTCTTTGTAAAAGACTCTACTCTAACAGTTTCGCATATTCAAGCTAATCCAAATACCTAAAGCTTTTTAAAGATATTTTGTCTTTATTTTTTGAATCAATTTTAATTTTTAAATAATTCTCTTAAATATAAATATTATTTTAAATTTAAAAGAATAAAATAAAAAATAATAACTTATCAACCTTATACTTAAGTAGCTCTATTATTATTTTATTATATTATATATAATTTATTCATGAATGTTTTTTTTGCTTGTAAATTAATATCTTAGTTGTTTAAATATTACTTTTATCATGGTCATATAAAAATATTTTATATATTTTAATTAAATTATATTATTTGAATCATAATTAAGTTGATCTCAATTCAATGAAGGTTAGACCACTAATTTAAAATTATTATCCTGATTAGTTCAAAATTTTTAATAACTTTTGGGTAAACTATATTTTTTATTTTTTAAAATATGAAAAAAATAGTCATCATTATATTATATAAAACAAAATTTTTTATTTATGAGTAAAATACTATTTTTTAAATTATTTTTATTTAACTTTTTATATTGTTTAACCCCTACATACAAATAGTATTTACTTTAATTTATTCTTAATTTTTAATTAAGTCTGGTGTGAACGATAACCAAATAATTATCCAAAAATATTGTTTTATTTATTATGTTTATCTAGTAGTAGAGTCAGAAATTCACTCATGCCCAAATTTTATTTTTAAAATTATTTTAATTTTATTTTTACTTTAGAATTAATTATCTTATTTTATAAAAAATATATAATATATTTTTTTGGATTTGAAAATGATGTATAGGACTCAATTTTTTTTAAAAAAAATTGGGTCATGAAATATAAAAATTAATATTAAAATTTATTTTAAATATTATTTGAGATATTTTATTGATTAAAAATAATAAAAATATGAAAATATAAATATTTTTAATTTTTAAAAATATGAGATATTTTATTTTTATTATATTTTTTTAAAAAATATTTTTTTATTATGGTATTTGGACCAAACGGTTTTCTAGAACCTATTTGGACTCGAGCATTAAAAATTATTATTTTTCATGTTGGTTTGAACTGATCTATCAATTTGATCTAAATTGTTGATTCTAATTTGCATGATGCAACAGCAACATTATTCTCAAGTCTCAACCCATTCGTTTTGCATGTAAGGCCTAAAATATAGCCCAAATCGTTTTTGTTAAGAAAATGTACGTGCCCATGGGAAAACCACTCAAAATCTCCCTTCCTTGATTAACAGAAACTGAATAGTGACCAACAGAGTTGGTCAGTTGGTAAGTATTTGTCCTGTCAATAACCCACAAAATTATAGAATTAAATCTTACTACTGATATAAAGATTTTGTTGGGAGACAATCTATAAATATTTTTATAATCAGTGCTCTTTAAGCATGGGCGTTACCTTGCTTTGGTGAACCGTTGAACCCAACTTAAATAAACTTTTTTTAATTGAAAAATACCTGAATAGTAGTGTTTGTGTCTTCGTGTTGATCATATGCGTGTAATGTGATGAGATGAAATGAATCAAAGCGATGTATTTATTATATTATATCACGTGAGGAGAAGTCGTTGAATAAAAGAGGGATCAGAGAAAAACGAGGCCCTATAAATGTGAATCCCACTTTTGGAGTTGCATCCCCTGACCAGGAAACCTGATAGAGACATTTGCTTCCCTCACATGTCTCTGCATCGCCCAAGTTTCAGGACATGGGACTCTTACTGTCCTTCTCTGTGGACTCAGTTGAGCTGACTCAATTCATTTAAGCAACGTGATCAGATTCGAAAGCCCTATAGGAATCATGCTATGAGAGTTATTTTATATACTTGAGTCCCAATTAAGCTCTAATATTGATTAGCCCATGTCCATAATACTAAATGGTAAGAAGTTATTAATTTTTTTAAAAAAAAATTGAAAAGTTGATGTTCATTGACCACTGATAAATGTCTTTTCTTCCCTATCTTTTGAATAACAACAATTTGGATGAGTTACGTCTTGAAAATTAATTAGGATTAGGGCAAGTCATATGACTCAATAAACATCTATAAAGATACTTACAAACTACTGATCGCCAACGCATTATCATACCAATGACGAAGTATCTGAATCTATGCCGCCCTTGTCGGATAAAAGCAAACTCTTTGCTAATTGAACTAACACGTGTCAGCATAAATGTCTTCTATATTGATTAAACAAAGCAATATTGTTCTCTGAATATATAATTTATAACTTCAGAATGATATTGATTGGTATAACTCTGAAGGTTACCAGCATTAGATATTAGTACTGTAGGTGGATGAAGTTAACAATCTCAGTAGAACTAACTAAATCTTCTGTGACGTCCCATGATGACCAGAAAAGGAAAGAAACTAACTTGCTCACCAAGAGCTTGCCCTGTTGTGGTGGTATAAGAAAAAAGAGACTTTCCCAAGGCTACCTTTTGCCATTAAGCTAAGGTCTCTTGCTTTTTCTTGAGTCCCATAAATGACAGTACTGACTCATTCATTGCTTCGTGGTGCTGTCAGCTTTTTCTGTGTACTGTGTATATTGATCTCTTCCTTGCATGAACAATGTCGTCCATTTTCACACCTTCGTCTCTTCTGGTTCTCGTTCATGCATGTAGTTCTGTTGATATATAACCTTATTTGGACATAATCATTAGTTCTCTTGTCACCCCAACTTGTTATCTATATCTGGGAAGCAAGGGTACGTTGCAACACTTGTGTTTTGTGTTGTGTCTCTGTGTACTGTGTAGACCAGTTCACAATCCCTCATTGCTCAAGTTGCCACCATTGTTTAATGAGCATGATGGAGCTACAGTTTAATTAATATTCATAAAGTTTTGATATGAAATATTATTTTGATTCTCTCTATAAATCATTTTTATTAATTTCGCCAATACCAATACAAAAAAAAGTAAAAGGAATAAAAGTGTATAAAATTTTAAATATGTCTCTGTATAACAAATCTAAAAAATAATATTATGTTATTTTTTCTCTCTTATGAAAGATAAGTTTAGAAATATTTTTTAAATATTACCTGAAAAGACACATTATAATTTATAAATAAGATCAAATAAATCTTTTAAAACATATCTTATAAATAGGATCGAGTATATTTTTTGTTGCTAACCTCATTATAAATAGCGCACACAGTGATATCCTCTAACAAAATGATTATTGACCAGTTCTGTTTCCTTTTTTGTTAAAAAATAATAATAACATAGTTATGAAAAATAGGTTCATGTCATAATTTTAATATGACTATATATATATATATATATATGACAACACACATTTAAAAAAAAAAATTCTAGCATGAGATGTTATACATAGCACATGCGCGGGAGAAGAGATGACGAGATTTCGGAGTTTCATATGTGTGTGTGCATATATATATATATATATATATCTTCAAACAATTACAGCATGCAAATAGTGGTGAAGCAAGCACTATATATAAACCCTAGCTACATCTTTTTACCACTACACTATAATATTATCACTGCTACTACTATATACATATATACATATATATATATATATATATCTCGCTCCAACTCCTATATATTGTTCACAACCGTCCATTATCATATCACCCTTTCAAGTTTCAATTACTGTCAAAATAAACCCGACACACAACTATAAATATATCTCTTTTTCATTTTCCTTCTTATATAACACACACACACACACACTTGCTATCTTTTCCCCTCTCATTTCTATATAGTTCAAGAGAAATCTGCAAGACAAAGTTATAGGATGGATTTGGTTCCTCCATCTCATCAACTCTGCTACGTGCGCTGCGGCTTCTGCAACACTCTGCTTGCGGTAATATTAACTAATTATTCTATTAATTCCCTTGCTATCTGCATTTGAGAAGCTAGCATATGTAGCTTAAACTTCATGAAAACCTAGCTAAATAATAAGACAGTTTATATTTTATTAAAAAAAAAAAACAAATAGAAGTGTAACGTAATGCTTTTCGTTAATTGTTATATGTATTAGGTTGATATTCCATGGAAGCAATTGATGGAGAGTCTGACAGTCCAGTGTGGAAATTGTAGTAACCTCTCGTTTCTCAGCACCACACCACCTCCTTACCATCATAATAACCACAACCCTCCTCATCAGGTACGACATATATATACATAACTTATTTGATTTCTTCCTAGGTTATTTTAATTCATAGGTTATAATTAATTAATTAATGTTTCGATTGTGTTGCGTAAGGCTTTCAATGAGAGACTCAAGGGACGAGCTTCGTCTTCATCTTCTTTAGTAGAGAGAGAGGCAGCTGCGTCAACGGAAGCAGCATCGACGTTTGTCGTCAAACGTGTATTTCGATATATCACTAATTAGCTTGCACTCAACAGTAACCCTTTTTTTACTTTTTTTTTGAAAAAAATGAATTACTCTACACACTTATTTGTGCATGGTTCCATATTTCTGAATGCTTAGCTTGTGATTTGTCCAATATAAATTAAATTTGGAGTGTCCGTTTCTGCAGCACCTGAGAAGAAACACCGACTGCCATCTGCATACAATTGTTTCATCAAGTAATTAATTATCATTATTAATTACTATATTTTATAACTTATAGTCTTGTTCGGTCAAAATATTAATACATAAAATATTGAATTGATTTCATTTGTGTATGTGTGTCTTAGAGAGGAGATACAACGCATTAAAGCAGAAAACCCTGAGATCACTCATCGAGAGGCTTTCAGTGCTGCAGCCAAAAATGTAAACTTTACATGTAATATTTTTTCCATAGTATATAGTTGGAACTTCGATTTAATAATGTTTCTCAAAATTAATTGTGTGTGTGTGTGTGTGTGTGAAACCATTATTGATTTGTTTATATGGAAATAAAATTGTAGTGGGCTAGGTACATTCCAAACTGACCAACCCTTCTTTAGCTCAATTTCTGGTGGTACTACTGGCAACAATATTTAACGTAAGACTACGTTTCATTCCATTAAGCTTATTTTGTGTCTTTGTTTATTTACATATACTCTTCCGGATAATTTCTCAAATAACTTTAAGTAAAACTCATGCATTTATGTGCAGGAATGAGAAATCAAGGTCAGGGCCACGAAATCAATTCCAGAGAACAAGAACTATACAAGTCTGCGACGCGCGTATAATGAGAAAGGGTTTGATTCTTGGACGACCGATGTGAATAGAGATGATGTGTTTAGGAGAGGCTACCCTTGTTTAGGGCTTGACTTGGCTCAAATTCAAATGAGTGATCAGAACTATCAGCTTCATACCGAGTAGTTAACTACCAATATATTTTATGGCATAATTTCTGAAACTACTGTTTAGTTCATGTTAAAGTTATTAATTTGATTATATTGACTTGGGTGAGAAGGCTTTTAAAAAATAAATAAATAAATTATGAATCTTCATTCAACAGGAAATTAAAGGTCCTTACAGAAACGGAAAAAAGCCACAGCAAGGAAAACTAAAAACAGAAGAAACTGAGTACTTGTTTGGTTTTTGTTTTTCTTTTTTTTTTAAAAACTCATTTGAATAAATGTTTTGAATTTAATTGTTTTTAAATGTGTTCTTTATTTAAAAAAAATAGAAACATCTTAAAGTTATTTTTTGTTTTATTTTTTTATTTTCAAAATACATCACATTTGATATATTGAAAACTGCAACCATCTTGATCAATTACTATCATAAGCACCACCATTAACCAGCAACAACCATAATTATCCACCAATTTTTAGTTATAAAACTGGTTTTTAAATTAACACAAAATTAACAATGGATTTTTTTATTTTGTTTTGAAAAACAATTTTAAAAACTATATTGCAAAACAGCTTTTAAAAATAAAAAAATGAAAATAAAAACCAAACATCCCCTAACTAATCTTTCATCATATATCTCCTATGAAAGATGGCTTATGATCAAAGATACAAAATTCCTGGACTAGAGTATGACCAAATTTAGCTAAAAGATCAGCGAGGATATTCACTTCTCTATACATAAAACTCATGGAAACATTACAATCTCTGTTGAGTAAACTAACAGCAAATATTGGCTTTTTTTCAGATGCACTTCTCAGTCCCAAAATAACGGCTGTTTGGTTTCAGCGTTTGGATTTATACAAGTCCTTTTATGGATCCCATGTTATCACAATCTTGTTTGGATTTCTCTTGCTCTTCAAAAGCACATTCACCAACGTCTAGATTTTCATAACTTTTTACTTTTGAAATGTGGGCTGGAAACAAATTTTGATATTTCCTATAATATTATTCAAACACTTTTTAATTTACCACTACTGGACGCTTTAATCTATTGGACATAATGTATTATGACATTTGGTTTAGCTTAAATTTTGATAAAAATAAATATAAATTAATTAAATAAATGCATGCATGACATAATATCATTTATATTTATTTCCATGCATATCAATACTTGGACTAACCACTTTATTAGTGATGTATTATTGAAGGTTATCCAATGTGAATGAGTATGAAGAGAAAGCCATTGTTATCATTAGCATGCTTCACTCAAGAATAAAGAACATAACACACATTTATTTTAAATATTAACACACATTTTGGTTTCTAATCTTTATGTTAAACTCATTATTTTTATATACATTTATTTTAAATATTAACACACATTTTGGTTTTAAAATAAATAGTGAGATATAACCTTAATCTTGTTTTTAATCAATTTTATCTCACAAGTTTTGAAAATATTTTCTCTTAAATATTGTTTGAAAACTAACTTCATAAAGTTTTTTCAAAGGTTATATTTACTCAAAGTAGAGTTATGTTATTAATACTTGAAGTTTATGATTTGAGTTAAAAGTTTTGGAGATATTATGTTTTGATCTTCATTCAGTATTTTCTATATATCTCTTAATATATAAATTCATCTAATGTAAAACTTCTTTCATTTAAAAATAGACTTGAAAATCTTCCCAATTACATCTATTTCATTCAAAATGAGTTTTATATGAAATTGCTATGGTTTTTCAAAATTAGTTGTTAATGCATCCAGATTCTTTGTAAAACGTCCTTAACCTTTGTTCACCATTTTAATCATATCTCTCAAAATACTTTGAATTTTTTAGTGGGTCTTATTTCATTGGAAACTAAAAATCTAGATATTTCCAATTTGCATGATTTGAAGTTAAAACAAAAAAGTTTTGACCTTTAGAAATTGACTGAAACTACATTCTAAATCTATGTCCATTACTCTGAAATAGCAAGCCTTATTTGAGAATAGCCAGTCTTATTTGGAAAAAAGCTTGCTTATTCTAGTATAAGCATAGATTCTAATGCTTTGTTTCTCACGTGAATAACAGACAATCTTTGAAACTCCTTCTAATTCCTATCCTTTCACCTTCTAAGTATTGTGTTTACTCTATAACTTTTTTAAAATCCTTTTAAACACAAACGTTAGTTAGGATTAAACTCTTAAAACTTTTTTTATCATTCCTTATTCACATATAGCCAAGAAACATGTGAGCTTTTCTTTAATCTATTCATATTGTGTTTCTCTCTAAAGATTAAGTATTTGACTTGATCTTAATTCCTTAAAGACCTTTCCTAATTCCCTAAGAAGTATTTCAACTGAACTTATAATCAAATATTCAAAATCTAAAAGCTTATGTGAGATTTCGATGAACGGGTCCTTATTTCGAAGGAGCTTCCATATTTCAAAATAGCTTATTCTTGTGTGTATTCCTTATTCCTAAATAATCAGCTCTCTTGCCTATTCAGAATTAGCTTATTTGGGAGTAACTATCCTTATTTTGAAATAGTGGCTATCTTCTTTCAAAACTATTCTCACTATGTCATCCTAAAGTTTCTTATTGAGAAATAGCTTATTTAGAAATAGCTTTCCTTATTTTCAAATAAATATTTTCAGACCACCATCTGTGTAAGTTTCTTTTGATATGAGAACTATATTCTAAAAGAACCAATCATGTACTTCTCACTGTTCTATTCTTCACTATTTCGGAATAAGCTTATTTATTCAAGAATAAACATGAAGAAACTTGTTCTATTTATTGCGTCTGTAATAGGGAAATTTCAATTCTCTCTAAAATCTCTTTCTTCTCATTTTCTGAGAGTTGTGTTAGTCATTTAATCTTCCTAGAATCATTTTAAACAGAACTTCAAATTAGATTAAACATGTCTTGATTATTCTGAATATCCTTACTCCCGAATAGTCTTTGTTCTTTCGGTATAATATTCAACGATAATATTGTAAGAGCATTAAATACATGAAATGTCATTATGTTTGTGTTTTGCTCTAACACACAAACCCATATGAAAAGCTACCATTTCCCACTATCCTTTTCGGGTAACAATGTCATGGCAAAGCTACAAATTTATACTTACATCTACAATGGTAAAGATCAAAGAGCAACAGAAAATTAATTATGTCTAACAAAAACTTTGCAAGACGCAAGAGAAGAGAAGACGATAACTCCAATGGCTACTTTAATGAGTCTAACAGTTCACTTATCAACTCCAACTATAAAAGAACTCATTTATGAAAATCAAAGTAGAGAAATAATTGTGTGCAAGTTGTGATATTCAATACTCTCAACTACCTCTATTTTTATTTTCAATATTATTGCACTTCAATGTACTCATCTACTCAATGAGTAAGTTTGTATTAGGATCACTTTGTGATCAAATTCTTTCTATTATTTATTTGAGCAGACTTAAGATTAGAGAATTTTAAGCGGGTGCTAAAATTACCTTTGGAAGAGAGAGAAAAACAAACTTGTAAGCCTAAGAGATTGTAAGTGATTTCACAAGCATATAGATCGAACTTGTAGAATTTTTGTAAAGGAAAATAATACAGACATTAAGTCTAAGATTGTATTGTGGCTTCACAAATTCCCAAATCAAACTTGTGATTGTAGTGAAAAAAACTCAGGAGGTTCTTGAAGACTAAATGTAGGGCAGTGAATTTGGCTAAACAAGGATAAATTCCTTGTTTATTACTCTTTATCTTTTGACCTTCATTAGCTCTATTTATTCTATCAACATTCATATTATAAGTTTCTATGATTAAGAATTTTCGGTCAAAAATCAACAGACATTCAATTCACCCTCCTCTTGAGCGACCAACATATCTTACATAATCAACTAAGTAGGAGAGGGGTTGATCTAATTTAACAAAAAGTTTGAAGTTTGAGCTCTAAATATGCAGTAATGATTAAATTATCGTTAAGAAGTATGCCTCCCAAAGAGATATTTAAAAGCTACCATTCAGATTAGTCCAAGTCAAAGATTTAAGATATTAAACCGAAAGTAAAAAGAAAAAAATTTACTAAACTTACTTAAAAAGTTTCCTGACATAGAGTTGCTGTCTCCAAATGAATAAAACTTTATGAATCCAAGTGAGTTCCTGATTATGGATTTGGGCCATCTCAAGCCCAAAACATGTTGCATGGGAAGCGGTATGCTCACCAGCAGGGTATAACCTCAGTTTTGTGCAAGAACATGATTTTCTTTACAGTCAATAATAAACTGAAGAAAGAAAGTACAATCAATTTCAAGTTGTTAAAAAAAAAATCAGATGTAATTCTTAAAACAAGAATGTATCTCGTGTTATCTAACTAGACCTCTTACTCAAACAAACATAATTCTTGTTCATATACTAGAAACTTAAGGGTTTTTTATTTCTATTTTCAAAAACTTGTATTTTGTTTTTTTTTAAAAAAAAGGTGTTTGGGTCAATGTTTTGGATTTAAATATTTTCTTGTATATGAAAACATCTTAGAACTATTTTCCTTTTTTATTTTTAAAGCATAATACATTTAACTATCGTAAATTACTTTTAATTATAACCAACCACTATCATAAACCATCACTATTAATAACTAACGACCATTGCTATTGGTTATTTTTTAATTATAAAATTATTTTTAAATTAATGTAATCAAATATATTTTCATTTTATTTGTTTTGAAAAACAGTTTTTAAAAATTGGTTTACAAAATATTTTAAAAAAAATAACAAAACCAAACAAGATGCTAGTAATCATATTTGGACACAATTATCAAGTTCTATCCTGTGTGCATCAATGACTTTCAGAATAATTCCCCTACGTTTTCTTTGAATTCATCCGTTTTAAGAGTTTCCCTTTAATTCCCATGGTTTATATTTTTGTACAAGATCCTCACAATAAATATTTAAAACCCATATTTTAAATCTTTCCCTTCCTCATCAGAGGTTGATAGTGGTGCTAAAGGACTGAACCCCAACAACATAAGATCATAAAGAAAGGGAGAAAATTTCAAAACCAATCAATAATGTGTGTGTGTGTGTGTGTGTGTGTGTGTGTGTGTATAAAACTTTTATGGGGAAGAAACATTCCCTACTTTTCTTCACTTTTGACACCTATCTCCCACCAAAGCAAAAACTTCACTCGAGAGTCTTCATGTGTATGTCTAACCAATGCAGCCATGGAAAGATGCTGCTGATATAAGGATTAAGATATGCAATTATAAAGAAAAGAAAAGGTCAATAAAATAACCATCGTGATTATAAATGTCTCCACAAGCTTCCAATCATAAACAGATACACCACAGAAAGCAACAGCTGGAAGAAAATAATTGAAAATCTCATGGTAGGTATAGTAAGACCCACCACACTCAGTAATATGGATGCTTAAAATAATTCTGATGATAATTATATTGCAGCAACTATATACGTGTGTTGATGACTGCTTCAATATAATAAGAACAAGTTGTATTTCATGCAATTTGAAAAGTCAGTATTGCTCTGGGAATTTGCTGGCTTCATTCTAGTTTTTGAATAGCTTCTTTTGAAGAATGCTCAGGCTGTAAAGGGGATTCCTCAGTGGAAAAGGAAAAGCATATACCAAGTATAGAAATTTCTTCTTTTCTATATTTAGACATTTGAAGCACGACCATGTTAAGGCAATATTTGCTAAGAGTGATTTTGCCCTTCAGGACCATTTCTAGACTATCTTGCTACAGATCACTCATGTTGCTGTATATTTTAGTGGAGTTGAAAATTATCCAATCTTAAATATACTTATCTCTTCTTTTGGATCACTGAAGAGCCAACCCAGATGAATAAATTAACTCATGAAAGAAAAGCAGGGAGAGAATTTTATTATACCTTCTTTTGTTCTGGTGTCCTGATTCCATTTTGCATCTTTTTTTTAGTCCCCTTGAATATACCCCTGAACCTAGCTGGGGCCTGAGTGCATGAGAACACTCCAGAATTAACAATTGTTTAAAATTATGCATTATGCATGGAATGATATCCATGACAGTTCTTGCATCATGCTCCACAATTGTTAACAGTTTATGTCCTCTTCATTTCCCTGTACCTTAGATAAAAGTAATTTCTTCACTCGTTTTGTTTCCTTCCTGTTCTGTCTCTACTGTTTGTCAAAGAATGGAGAGTGTACATTTACTGTCAGCATTTCTGTTCCAATAGGCTAAGCCGGGAACGTAACCAGAGTGGAAAAATTTTCTTGTAGTCTTGTGTGTGTGTGTGTGAGCTACAAGTCAATCATAAAAAGATAACTAAGCCAGTTAAGCACACTTGTTAGTGAAACTTGTCGCTGACTTGTTTAAATTTCTATTCAAAATTGTTGGGGTCTAGCTACCGACTTTGTCTACCAGGTGAACTCAAAAAGCCCTGAATCTATAAATGCCATAATGACATGTTGAAGTGTTGAGCTTCAGTTTCAATATTGGATAGCTACACAAGACGAAAGAAACTGCATTTGCTTGTACATTTCAAACAAATGGCTAGATCTTCTTATGTGCCAGTGGTGTCTGTGCTATACAATTAGAGATGGATGTCTATTTCTTGATTTCCCTTCCCCTCTACTTGAACATAAACTACCATGGCTATGGTTTTCCTAGCCTCCCCTAACATGCTAAAATGAATGACATTCATTGAGAAAATAGTCCTAAATATTATAGGATATGACAACAAAGATACCCCAATAAAATGGGTGTGTTGATGAACTAAGCTTACGCCTCTCAGTCCTCACATGGTTGGAAAAAAACAGCTGTCCTCATTTTCGTGCTTCACTTGAAGAGAATTTCTTTGCTGCTCCACCCTTTGAAGATGCGATGACAATTGGAACAGATCAACAGTGGAAACATGTTCAACAGGAAAATGATGTTTGGCATTTAACAAATCTGATGGTTTGTAAGTATCATCTCCATGGACTTCAAGTTGAAGAGCATGACCAGCATCAGAAGGCATTATGGGTCTGTTCTTGGTAACTTCCACAGAGTTTATCTCACGTGAAAAGGACTGACTTGGGACATATTTGTCCAGAGAGCTTACCCCAAAAGGTGTTTCAGAAACTTGGCCATCACTGTGCAGTGCGCAGATGCCTTGAGAAATAAGGGAACCAGCTGAGTAGAATGTTAGATCCTGTGACTGAGCTGACAGAAGAGAGAGAGCACAACTTCTGGAGTTGGAGGCCCTGGATAACTCTTGACCATTTGTTATGGGTACTGCTAATTGAGAACTGTAAATTGATTCATCTTCAAATTTGATGTGTCCAATCTGATTGCTTTGTTCATACTTTCCCGGGTAAAAAATGCCACTTTGAAACATGTCGTGAAAGGCAAACTGGGGTCTCTTCTGTAATGAAGCCCCGAAATATTTGGTACCTGGAAACCCATTCAGTATAAGAGAAACCGATAAAAAAGGGTACGTTTTTGACTTTTTCTCTATCATATCTATTAAGTTATTAAACTTTGGGTCAAGTGGTGGAACAGCATCAGAAAAGACATCAGGTGAAGGATTAGGAGCAGAAACCTTTATGTATTTCTGTGCCTCCGGTGGACAAAAGGAAATTTAGGATAAAAATTGAGTAACTTCATTTAGCTGTTGCATTACTTAGCAATTAGCAAAAGTAAGCATAGATTAATCTTAAGAGTCAATGAAGCTGAAATTTTTTGCATTATTTCATACGCAACCTCATATGGAGTTCACCCCTACCTAGAAAGATTGTTCCACCAGTTAATTTTTCATGACATTATTAAGCTGGTCAAGCCTCCAGAGAAAATATGAACATGGAAATCAAGCAAGTCCATCTACAGCGATAAAATAATAAGACCTGACTTTTCTCTCGGCATTGATGCATAGAAGATTTTGACAAATACATAAATATAGTTGGTAGAAGGTACATATCACCCAGGGGACCACAATAACAGAGAGTAAGATGATAATTGATAAAATAATTTACAGGACCTTTAAGTGCAGCTGTTGTCTTGTATATTTGAAAACCCATGCTGCCTAATTTTTATTGATATCTGCTGTATAAAATAAATCCTAGAATGACTTGCTTGATTCTCTTTCTAAAGTTTCAAAGTATATTTTTCAAAATATCATTTGATAAACAGCAGATAAGGAGGTTTCAATATGACTGATGTGCACGTGGCCACCATAGGCTGAGTTGAGCAAATTTTAATGTAGCTACGTGCTACTCACGAGGCTATTGACATATCTGAACTAGCATGGTTATTTATTTTTATTTTTTTTGCCACTAAAATGATAAGGTTACAAATCAAGATAATTATTGTTTATTATGTCGGAAGGGAACAAATACAACATCCCAAACCTGGTTTGTCCTTCTCCGATGAGAGGCATGCTATAACAGCCGTATATCATAGCCTCTTCAAACATATACCAATCACGTTGAAGATACAAATAAAAAGAGAAGAAAAAAAAAAAAAAAGCTAGACAAAATATGCCTATTGGTACCATATTTTCTTGCATCAACAACAAAAAGCTAACCCAGTATAGAGGCTTCAACTAAAAACTAAAACGTAAAGCGTACAACTAACCACCTTGATTAAGCCTCATGCTATGAAAACCAAAGAATCCGTATTAATGGATGTATCAATAAAAAACAAGACAGTCTCTAGGAAAGCAAATACATTCGTTACAAAACTTTATGAGTTTGGAGAATCAAGAGAATAAAGCTGATAAAGCAATGTCTGCAATGAAAGATCATCAACATATAAAAAAGGGAAAAAATTTTCAATGTGAAAGTACGATTTGTAAACTTCTTAACTATCAAATTAACTGTAACCAACTTTGCACATAAAAGACTATGACAGAGAACAAAAATTACACCTTCCTTTTGCAAACAGTAGAATATCTACCATTAAAGCTTTCACCCTGTTTTTAGTGCGTTAAGGAGAGGGGAGGAAGAATCATAGCTTAAAGATGATATGTGTTTGAGTGTGCATGCACCAATAACCCTAGCCTTCTCGTTTTATGTTTTTGGTCATGTTGGAGACAAGGATTTGCATACCTTGACATGACTGCAGTATCTTCTGTGGTTTACTAGAGATGTAATCAAACTGAGGCTTCCTTCGACGTTCATTGTGTCCAGCTAGGCGTCTACGACAACTGCGCTTGCCATCATCAAACTCAGCTAGCAAATGAAACCTAATTAAGAAAACAAAAGGGAAATACAATTCAATCCATGAAGTAACAACCAAGAAGTTCAATTTTCAAACACTAACCTCTAGCTAGGAAGAAAGGATACTTGGAATACATTAGGAAATTTCTTTAATTTCTATATCACATGGGCGAAAACATCATACTTCTATTAATCAAGTGCTGTCATAACATAAATGAAAATAATTAACCATAAAGGACGTAAAGATCATTAAATTGTTGCAAAGAAAGATCCTGGCATATATTTTTGTAATCTTGGCATGAAGCTTACCGTATATCAACAATGACAACACAGATAATCATTGGTTCACTAAAACCAAAGTAACAAAAATTTATCAAGTCCCTCGTGTTATTTTTAAGAATGGATTTGCAACTGAATGTAACTGACCTATATTTTAAGGACTATTTACCAGAAAATTTCCTTTAGAATACTGAATCATCAAAAGAAATTCAGGTAAATCTGATCATAGATATCTTAAGAAGCATTGTTGTAAGCCCACCACCTTGTCAAGATTTGCTCCCATATGTATAACAAATGAGATAAGAACTACTACAAGGACAATCCGTTAGACAAGTTAAGGTGCTTCAGTTTTACACATATTAAATGCAAACATATTTCTTGGATTTTTTATGTGATTGCATGAAGTATTTCGCTAAATTTGCCACTGTTTCCCACCAGTAGGATCTGCGGGACTAATTACCACCCGACTTTAATCATTAAAAACCTCACTACAAGAATTTGATAAAGGATCAGGCAACATCCTCGCTACTGAAGCAACTTGTGAGTATTTTTTTAAAAATATATATATATATATATATATATGTATGTATGTATGTATGTATGTATGCATGCATGCATGCATGTATATGAGATAATCATCTTATTGTAACAAAAATATGCAATATTGACGAAGGAAAAATGAATAACCTGCTGCACTGTTGACAAAACCTCTGTTCAATGCCATTAACAATAACTTTGGCTGTCTTGGAATGAAGATCACAAACTTTGTGCCTTTTGTGGTACTCTTTTGAGGAGCTAAGATCCTTGTTACAACCATAAACTTGACAGACAGGTGTTTGAGTCGGTAAGCTGGAAGTGCGAGCTCTCTTTGTAAGCGTGGCCGGATACATAGGTTGAAAAGTGAACCCCTCATTGTCATTTTTACCACTACTTGCATCTTTACAATCTCCTAATCTCCCTAGCTTTAAATCAATCAGTGAAGAATCATGAATCTTAGATTCAACTAGAGAACATGAATGCCTTGACTCAGACTCTACTTCTCCCGAAGGTGAATTTAGAGCAACATGAGGAGAGGAATTAACTTTCTTACTAGAATCGCTGTCTTGTTCACAGTTTGATGCTTCCAATGGCTGGCTACCACGAACAGGCCTCCTGAACAAATCAGGAAACCCCAAGTCCACAAACTCCACGCTTTTAATTACCTCTTTATCTGAAACAAACCCATCTTTCTCAAAGATATAAGAGGCTTTACTGTCCCATTCAACCATTGCTCTTCTACCTCTCATATATGCATCCAGTGAGAAATCCATTTCATCAGAAAACACATAGCCTTTCTCTTCTGAGGCGTAACTCCAAGATTCCATTAGTGAAGATGAATTATTGCTGCAAACGCTATGAAAAAATGTCTATACCTGCCACAATCCAGAGAAACAGTTACTCTTCTGCTTTGTTTTCAAGATTTTATCAGGTAAGCTACATAGGTACAATATGAACATAAATTTTTAGAGATGACTGATAAATCTCTCTTAAAAATACAAATTCCCCAAAAGTTCGAGTGACAACAGCAAACAAAATTTACCAGATCCCACTTCTATTCAGAGGCATGAGACAGCGTCAAAAACCCAAATTTATAGGAGCGTTTCTCATTAATGCAAAACAAGAAGAACCAGACAGACAATATTTTAAGAGGGTCAACGAAATCAAACCCAGGTTGAAGGATTTGATGCTGTCATCAAATTTGGAATCCCAACGGTTACATTAAAAAGCTTGGAGGTCAAACTTTGCTCCAGAAGAAATTATGAAAGAAGACACGTTAAAAATGCCCAGGAAACAGTCATTAGAAGAAGTGTGAAGAGAACCAATTCCTTTTTATTTCAAGAAAATTAGAACAAACCGCAATGAAACGGTAAACTTAGCTGCTGACAGATTGGGGGGGGGGGAATGAACTGGGTATCACACTATTCCAAGTTTCTCTACCAACTTATGATTTATCAATACAGTTCCGCAAGAACCAAAACAGGATATGCTTCAAGAAGATGATATCAACGAGGAATAACCTGATAGAGGGGTGGCAGCGTGTGAGGGATTTATTGAAGGGTAGAGTAGTGAACAGTGCAGGGCGTGGGGGGGGGGGGGGAGAGAGGAGTTTTCAGAGTAGTGGCAAAGTCGAAGCAGATACAGCGTGAGTCAACATGATTTCCACCGGAACCCAAAGCATGCCAAGGTCTTTTTGTAGCTTTTGAGAGACATTGAAATTCCATTTCAACCCTCTCGACTCCATTCTATTCACACGAATAGACAGTTACGCTCAGAATTGATAGTTGTTAAATCAAAAGCTAACGTGAGAATGGCATTGATAATTTATTAATACTCAACCGAATTCACGTCTCAATGGACTGGTGAAGAGTTTTGGACGGTCTAGTGGATTAGATTTTACTCTCTCTGTAACCTCCCCTCTAATGACACCACTAGAACTAAAAAAAAAATACGCGCTACATTTAAAAATATAAAATATTTTTTAAAAAATTAAATGTTTAAAAATATAAAATATTTTTAATCTTTTAATATATAATTTTTATATTTCTTTTAAAAGTGTCCTCATTGAATAAATCATTTTAAATTTTTTAAAGTGAAATATCATATTAAATAAAGATAAATATGAAAAGATATGATTAGTTTAAAAATAAATAACTATTTTATTAGAGTGAGATTTGATTAAAAATGCTTTTTTTGAATAAAGGGAAAGAGCATTAAGTTATTTACTTTAAAAGAAAGAATACTTTTAATTTTATTCTTATTTAAATAAAAAAATTTAAATTTGCATTATGTTTTATGTAATTTAAATAAAAATAATATTAAAAAAATATAATTAATATTCTATCAAATGTATTATTTAAATATTAAAAAAAATTTTTAAAAATGTCATAGAGATCAAATGAAGTGTATTTTTTGTCTCTTTGTGAAGCAAAAAAACAACATAGCTTTAGTTAAAATAGCAATTTGTCAGATCTGTGTTTTGTGTGTGTACGTGTAAATGTTTCATTTATCTGTGAATTAATACTTTTTATGTTTAATATTACCCTTTCGATATTATATGTCAATATTTGGTATATCTCAATTATAATTATACTATCCGTATTTCAACTATAATTGGATCGCTGTCTCTTCAATAATTGTTTTGACTAGTTTGATTTTCTATACCTTAGACTAGAGCCATGGTTGGCTACAAAATAAAGATAATTAATGAACTTGTATTACTACATCTCTCAACTTGGCAAGTGATAGAAGTCAATTTAGTTAGGTAATTAATTTTTTAAAAACAAGAATCAACATTTAGTTGAAAAATCCATAAAAATACGCCCACTTTTTTTATAGCAAGTCAAGCATAAAACCAGTATATGCTAAAATGTGGGGAGCACAAGCTACTTAGATAATCAATATATAGCTATTGTGATGTAGTATTTGCTTTACTTTACAACTAATTGTTATTTGTTAATTATCTATATTATTTACTAATAAATCACTAGTTGGCCTTGAGGGAGAAAAATAAAGCTACTACTAATTGAATCTAGATTCGTTGTTCACCTTGAATAAAAGCCATTGGATAGCCACCGAACGTTTAGATTGATTGGATAAGGGTCATCCTAACTTAATTAGAGATCACAAGTTCAAGTCTTAAAAATGCAACAACGTGATAAATCCCCTTCGAGGGGTGTGGTAGAGGCTTCTCCTAAAAATGGCCCAACCCAATCTCAGTTCAGATTAGTCTAACCTTGTGAGTTTGTGGGCTAGGATATTGAATGCTATATGCAAAAAAAAAAAAATATTGGATATTTTCTCCATCTATACATATATAATCTTAATATATTTTGTTTTATATTAAAAGGAACACTATCTCTACATCATAATATAAGGTATCTTCTAAAATTTATACTTTATCCAAAATATAAAGTATTGAGTAATTTTATAATTATTTTTTTAATTATACATTTACTTCATTTATTACTCTTTTTTAAAAAAAGACGCATTAGAATTTTCATTGTCATTAATAAAGCACTTATATTAGATATAAGGTGTACAATTTTTAGAGAGGTTAAATTTCAACTAACTTTTTTTTTAAATCATGAAACAATTATTATTATCTTATATTGTAGTCTAAATGGTGTATGATATATGAAACAGTAATCTATTATTTGTCTAGCAAAAGTTAATTTTAAGGAAAATGAAGGACAAATCCCTCTAGAAATAATAATTTAGTCCTGCAAAATGTGACAATAAAAATGAGGTTATAAAGGACTTCTTTGAGATTAAATTCTTATATGAAATTACTTTAGTACCCCTATGTGATTTAAAAAGTTGTGATTTTTTAAATCGCTTGTTATTGGTATAATCAAACTTGTGAATACTTATATCAAATTTATAAACAATACAAAATTAATTGAACCTCATTGATAGAAAGTTGTGATTTTCTAAATCATTTTAGTTATTGATGGAAATCAAACTTGCAAATACTTATACCAAATTTATGAACTATATAAAATTAGTTGGGCAGGTCTGGACATGCCAAGACTTGCCTATAGCAAGTCTAGACGTGCCTGGACTTCCTGGACGTGCCAAGACTTGCCTACGGCCAGTCTGTACATGCTTGGGCAGGTCTGGACGTGTCAGGACTTGCCCATGGAATGTTTGAACGTTGCATTGCCTTGCCCAAACCTTCACAACACTTGTCCAAGCTTGCTTGAAGTTGTCATCACTTGCCATGGGCTCGCCAACACTTAGCCTAAGGCTACCAACATTTGCCACAACCTTTACCCAAGATTGCCAACTCTTGCCATGGGCTTTGCCCAAGGCTACCAGCACTTGCCACAACTTTTTTCGGAGTTGCCAATACTTACCCCGACCATGCCAACACATGTATACCATAGGATTTGCTAACACTTGCCATGTGCTTTTCCTAGACCTTCTAACTCTTGCCCGTAACTTACCAACATTGGCCACAAGTTTCCTCAAGGTTGTTAACAATTATGACGACCTTGCCTACGCTTGCCCCAAACTTACCAACACAGGCCATGGTCTTTGCCCAGACCTTACCAATGCTTAACACACACTTGCTTGGGGTTTGCCAATACTTATCCGAATGATGCCAACACTTGCCACATGCTTGCTCCGGGTTTGCCGATGCTTGTTCAGACCATGCCAACATTTGTCACATGCTTGCTCAAGTTTTTTCCTAAGCTTTCCCAAACCTCTATTATATTTAATCGCACATCACACAACACACTAAAGTGCTAAGCACGTGCGCGTGGTTCTTGAAGGTCTATAAAAAAAAATAAGGTGGGACCCCTCGAGGCTGAGTGTCCCTCTAAGAAGCAATATGGACTTTTTTCACTCTGGCACAAATAGCATACTTTTTGCTCAAACGACAACACCACATTTGAGGGACCTAGAGACCTTCAATTCATGCGATGTTTTGCAAGCTTCTTGGACATGATATGAGGATGAAATCTATAAAGTTTCATAATTTTTGGACACCAAAAAGATTTTTTAAATTTTTTTATAGCTCCAAAGAGTGCGGCCTCCACAAGCGATGGCTTTGACGGCTAACCCCCAAAGATGTCAAGGGAGATGAATTTAAGTTAATAAAGCAAAAAAAATCATAAATGTAATAAGTAGATTTCATTTTCATTTTGGAGAACTTTTTTTGCATTGCCAGGACTTGCTCATGGCACGTTTAGACATGCTAGGATTGGCCTTAGGTTGTCTAGATGTGCTAGCATTCGCCTCTAGTAGGTTTGGATGTGCCCTGGGCTAGTCTTTTGCTAGTTAAAGAAAATTCTTATAAAAAATTATAATTTTTTAAATTATTTTAATTATTGGTATAACCAAACTTACAAATACGCATGACAAACTTGCGAACTATATAAAATTAGTTGCAAAGATGTACTAAAGTAATTTCACGTAAAAAATTAATCTCAAAAAAGTCCCTTGAAATCTCATCGTCATTATCATATTTCACGGGATCAAATTATAATTTTTTATTTCAAAAAGATTTATCTATCATTTTCCTTTTTTTTATCTCATGCATGTGTAAATTGATAAAAAAATATCATTACTAAATCAAGTAGTTGGAAAACTTGATTCTTAATCTTCATGTGTGGAATATAGCTAGTTGAAAGGGTTTATCTTTTAATTTTTGGCTGGTGATAAAAATTGCTACCATAGTGTGCTTTGGATTAATGGGGATTTAAATTTAAATTTGAATTAAAATTTTCATTTAGATACAAAAAAATTTATTAATATGGTTTTGGTTCAAGTCTAATTCAATTTTAGATTATAATTCCTCTATAATTTCAAATTTCATCTACACTTTAGTTATTTAAAATTCTAATCCTTTCAAATATCTTGTCCTCTTCACGTTTTTATTATTGCTACCTCTATGATTCTTACATATTTTCTCATCTATTGTCAGTTAAAAAATAAAAATAAGCTCATTATTTTCAAATTTTCATTGTCTTTTTTTTTTATCAATTCATCTTTCCTCTTCATTTAAAATTTTTTAAACTACAGAAATAAATAATTTTAAATACATGAATTTCACATACCTGGTGTGCTAATATATTGGCATGTCTGTTAACTTTCCGAAACACATGTTATAATTTTTTTTTATATAATTTTTGAGATAAAGCTACTTTCTTATATTATTTTAGATGAAGCTAAAATATATTTTTAATTTTCTAACTTTATATCATGGTTCACTTTGATCCTTTAATATTATAAAATATTTTTTAATCCTTTAATTTTAATATTGTTAGTTTCAAATAAAAATGTTTTATGTCAATCATTATTATTTTAAAAGAATTAAGCTTAATTTATCAACATTTAAAAATATTTTATTAATATTTAAATGTTTAATGTAAAAATTTATTAGGATAAAATTAATAATATTAGAGTTAAATGATTAAAAAATATTTTATAAAATTAAAAGATTAAAATAAAATTTTATATAAAATTAAAAAATTAAATATATATATATATATATATATTAACGAAAACTAATAGATTTTCAAATAAATATGCTGATTTTTCATATCTTTAAAGTCATAATTTGTAATGGAAAGATGTGTGTGGACTTTGGAGTCTGGCTTGGGGGGCCACAATTCGTTGTGTAGTCTGTGGACGCGACGTCTCGATCATACTTCTCTGTTCCAAAGCATGCCCTCGTCCACTAACAATATGTTAGAGGGAGAATTATAAATTTTGAAAGATTATAAATTAATGGTAGTTAAGTTTGTGAACTTTTTTTTAAAGAAGAAGTTAATTATATTGATTTTTTGCAATGTTTTTTTAGTAGTAAAACTCATATAATCTTATTTAAATTCATAAAAGTGATTATGAAGTCCAATTGTTTGGGTAATTTTTTTAATCAATCTTGATTTAGAGTTTTTATTTGAAAACTACAATTGATCAGTATTTTCAAAAAATTACTTAAACAGTGTAAATAGATTTACTCAAACAAGAGGAGCAATTGCAATGTTATATACTACCACCATTATTATTTATTGCTTTTTCATTTATTTGTCATTTTAAAATGTTTAATACAATATTAATTATTATTTTTAATATTCCCATATTTTCATTAAGTTTAGAAGTCTAAGAATATTAATTGATAAAATAATCAAGGGCATAAAAGTTAAAAAAATATTATACTAATTATATTTTTCCTAATGCATGTGTTAAAACTAATTGAAAAAATAGAGGAAGCGTATGTGATACGAAATCATTTTTTTCAAACTTGATGATATAATAATATAACCTACTGGACAGATGAAATGACTCGATTCCTAACGAAGTGAAATGAAAATTAACAAATATAGAAAATTTAAAAAGGTTATAAAATATTTTTAATATTATACCATGAAGAATGCGCACACATATCATTCTTTTCCATCCTTTTTTATTTTTTTTTAAATTTCAATGTTGAGGTACTTTTCATTATGTAAAGCATTATGAAAGTTGTTCATTAGAAGCCAAAAAAAAAAAAAGGCATTATAAAAGTTTAAGGATTCAGTTTTTTTTTAAATAATAATAATCCCATCATTATTGTATTGATTTCAAGCCTGAAAAACCATTGCCACAATTTGAGTGATTTGTTAGCCAACATGTGGTTGTCTTAAACCTCCAAGACAAATAATTCCTCACGTCATTTTAGATAAGATATTGGCATTCCATCTCTATAATTAATCCTATAGACTATAATCACCATATAACACACACACACACACAAACATTTTGATATTAATTAAATCCACAAAAAGAATAGGCAAAATCTTGATACTTTTAAAATTCGATCTTTCACGTATAAATAATTTAATTTGATTTGTCATGAATAAAATCGTCGCCACTCGTTTAGATAATTTATTACTCATCAAATTATCAATAAATTAATGATGATTAGGTGATGACATGTCAAAATTGTATTTCATGTTTTTATAAAATTTGTGAATTTTACATGCAATTAATTATTTTTCACGATAATTTAATGTGATCTTTTAATTGCATCGTTCCTTTTAGCCAGCAGTGGAGTGTGACACACCCATTTTACAAAACACCTTTTGCGAGATAAGACACAGAATGAATGGATGAAGGAAATTTGAATTTTCTCTGAGTATATTTGAAAAAATAGATACATATTTGATATGTAATTAAGATTGTTCAAATAAGTGCAGATTATTATAGTTCTTAAAACAATGATAAATTAATAAAATCTCGTTCCAATATATTTTGAAGTATCCAAATGGAGTATTTACTGCACATCAATATTAATAAATCAATGTATATAATAAATGTTATGATAATTTTTTTTAATATCTATAAACTGTGAACATTGCAATTTATTCTTCAATCTTCATCTCAGTCTATGATATAAAATTTAAACTAAAAAATAATCATATTTATAAATCATAGATTGTATGGATTTCTCACACAGGTCACATTTTAATTTTTTAAAATACATTAAACAAAAGGCTAAGAGAGGTATGATATATAGTCATCAAGTATCCAACACCATTAGATTATATTCTCTCATAAATGACAATCTTGCTCAAGCTATAATCAAGTATTGCAAGGATCTAAATCTTAATTTGCTGCATTATTAGGAATTAGTCTCTTTCATTTAACTCAATTCTTAATTGTCTATTATATTATATTTTAGTATTATTGGACTCTAAAAAGGATAACTTTTCCAGTATTTTTTTTTCAATCATGTAATTTAATTTCTCAAACTTATTTAAGGAAATTGTTTCTTTCATGATCAAATCCATTTTTTTCTGTTATTTTTTATAAAGTATAAAATAGATTATAGAGAGAAAAGATAGCGAGCAGATGTGAAGTGTGAGTAGGACTGTGACACAATGAGTCGCTTTCACTTCAATCACTGTTTCATTGCATGCCAGTCCATCCCCACCAACTCCATTTTATGATTATTTTTTTTAAGACACATTGCCCACCAAATATATACTAAATTACATTTTTTTTTTAAATATCCATGTCATGACTCATGTGAAAGAGATGAATATAATGATATAATAATATATAATTTTTTTAAAAAAATGATTAATAAATTTTTTTAAAATAAAAAAATAAAAATTTAATTTTATGAAATGTGATAATAATAATAATAAAGTTTCATAAAATTTTTTTGAGATTAAATTTTCATGTAAAATTATTTTAATATCCTTCTACAATTAATTTTATACAATTCACAAGTTTAGTATGCATATTTTTAAGTTTGCTTCTACTAATGACTAAAAAAATTTTAAAAATTATAATTTTTTATTAATAATTTTTTTTAATTAATAAAGTACAGCTAATTTTATATGACTTATATGTTTAATATAAGTATTTGTAAGTATAATTTTATCACTGACTCAAACAATTTAAATAATTATAACTTTTTAAATTGCAGAGAAATACTAAAGAAATTTCACGCAACAATTTAATTTTTAAAAAAATATTTTTAAACTTTATTATTATTATTACATTTTGTAAGGTTAAATTATTATTTTTCTATAAGGATTTATCTGTCATGCCCCTTTTTTTTTTCAAGTAGCATGAATGGAAAGCTCTTTGAAGATAATATTTTATATTTGAAATTTATTGAATACGTGAATAAAGTTTGAAACAACCCAAAAAAAAAACACGAAGGCGAATGATATAATAATAGTAGCAGTAATGATAAAAATCATACATGCTAATTTGTTTTTACATGTAAAATGCTCAAAATTGTTAAATTGGACTAAATTTTATAAAAGTTGGAGGCTACTCCTTTTTATTCTATATACAGATGTAAGAAGTTTTTTATTCTATTTATAAAACATATTATTAATTTTTTTATTATGAAATTTTAAATTTACTTTTTATTAAATGTTAGTGAGAAAAATTATATTATTAAAATATATATAATAAAAATAAGATTATAAATTTATTAAATTCTTATGAAAAATAATAAATTTTAATTCTTTATATTCTAATAAAACATATTAAAAATAATTTATAAATAAAATTAAAATGAGTATTTTTACCCTTTTGAATTTAGTTTCACCAACGAGTATGTCTTTAGTGTTGATTAATTACAGCAAACATCATGCCTTTAAGCATGAGTTAGCACTAAATTCAATCTTCAAGAAATTAATAATTAATGAGAACTGATCTTATTGCTTGTCTGGAATTAAAACTTGGGATCTTCCATAATTATGAGTCAAGCTTCATTCTAATTTTACCATTATCTGCCATACACAGGCAATCATAATTATAAACAAAATCTGAGCTATGATTATTTAAAAAAAAAAAAGAAAGAAAGAAAGAAAGAAAATGACAATAGAGGACCTAGAAGAATGTTTATTGCAACCAAGGATCAGACAATTTTGAAATTGCTCTGCAAAATTAGGGGCTTAAACATAATTAAAATTTATTGTGAAAAGACAAATTTACCCCTCACACATATATATATATTGTGATGCATAGATTGATTATTGTTAAAATAAAAATAAAATTTATAAAAATTATTTATTAAATCACAATACTTTCTCTTTATTATCAAGTTAATATTTTGAAGTTGTTAATGAATGAATTGATTATTGTTAAAATGAAACAGTACTTTTTTTTGAATAAGAATTTATTTATTAAATCCCATCACACTTGTTCTTTTTTATTATCAAGTTAATTTTTTGAGATTATTAATTAAAGAATTAATTGTTGTTAAAATGAAAATAAAACTTATATTTTCCTAAATAGAGAATTGTTGTTAAAAGAGGATACTTGCATGCATGCATATAAAGAGTAATTTTGTTTTTTCACAATAAGTTTTAATTATATATAAGAAAAATTTTAAAATTATTTGGTCTTTATATTGTGAGTTTCTCCAAAAAAAAAAAAAAAGAAAGAAACAAAAAGCAATGACAACATTTTACCATTCTTATTTTGATTCCAGCATAAATCATTTAGATAGATATATAATAAAAAATTGAAAATAAAAATACATGTGATTTGACTAGTTGTTGTCTTCTTACATTTTTTTTATAGTTTAAAAATATATTATATATCACAGTTGAAAGATAATGCCAAGGGCACTAAGAAAGCATGACAAGCAAGAGAATCTGATTGACAAGCCCTTGAGGACTTTATAATTATAAGCATTGCCACAAAAGTCCACAACGGTTGCACCTTCTATACTTCCAATTATATTCAAGTGTTTCAAGAATCAAACATGGAAGGAAAGATAATTATATATTAGATAAGATATGGCTAATTTTGTTGCTATGAAATCAATAATAATTGATACTTTTATATATAGACCATTTTTTCCACTTTTCTTTTTTACAATTTACGATTTTTTTATTTGAATTTTAAGCAGTACTTCCGTTTCAATATCATTCATTGAAGCTATATTGGTAGCCACGTTTTGAGGTACCAAACATGCATACAAATATGCAATGAGCTAACCTATGACATATACATTAATGTTATGTTTGTTACATGAGAATTAAAACAAGGGAAATGTAAACAAAATAGGAATCTAAATGTTGGAGTGTTTGGTATATATGAAATCACCTTATCATTGTGAAGATTCCAATTCTCACAGGAGCACAACCGCCCTATTTATCCTCCAAATTTTGAAAAAGATATTTTAATCTTTTTGTACTTTTTTTATTGCACATAAGAGTCATCTTATTAAAAGCAATCATATTTAAAGTTTAGTTTCATATTAAATGTGGACAATTTTTTTACAAAAATTTCAAATCTTGGTTCAACATATTGTAAATATTGATAGAGATTCCATATAAAATCACATGAGGGTTTAATTTACATACCAAACATACTTTAAGTTAATTTTTGATTTCAACTCATATTCCTATTACTATCATAATTTCATCAAAGCTATTCAATCAACTACCATACCCATGGGGCCTGGTAGTTTTTTGTATGACTTTGAAAATAGTGTCTGCTTGGGACCTGGAAGAAAAAAAAAAAAAGAAAAGAAAAATATTTTCTAAATGTTTTTTTTAAAAGATAATACCCACAATTTGCATCTTAGAAACACTTCTATCTTTCTTTTTATTTTTTTTCTTTTTGAGGACTGTGCCTTACTTTTTTTTATTAAAAATTTTAAAATATCAATTTGTTTTATTAAACTGAAATATCAATTTCTTTTTTATTGCTCACAAGTATTTTTTTTATTACAGATAATTCTATTTAAAGTATGATTGAATATTAAATATAAATATCTCTCTTGTTGAAACATTAAATTTTAAATATAAATCATGGACTATGCTTGAAAATGAATATGGACTTTCATGATAGGCCCAGAAGCTTGGACCAGCCATGATTTAATTTTTTTTTCTTACAAAAAAATTTTTCATTTCTTTTTTGAAGTCATTTGATTAACTTTCCCTCCTTTAACTAATAAAAATTGATTCAATTAATAATGATTCCCACGAGATCGTAGAATCAAATCCATCTGTCAATATAAAAATTTTATTGGTGGCTGATTTGTAAATACTTCTATAAACATTTTTTAAACCTGAAGGGATATTCTGATCCTGGTGAACTCTTGATACTTTACTCACATAAATTTTTTAACACACATAAGAACTTTTTTCCCTTTTCTTCTCCATGAATGTCAATAGTATTTTTTTTTTCATCTAATTAAATGAAACACCAAGGACCATGCATGCCATTCGAGGCTAATTTACATTATAAGGGTTTGGCGGGACATGAGTAGAAGTCTAAAATTCATACCCATCTAATGTACAAAAAGAATTCTAATAAAAGGCTCATTACGTGGTTATGATACGAGAGAGAGTTTTCATTCAATGCTCAGAAATCTACTTATTGCTTTGATGAGAATATGAATCCTTTAAATCTAATTTGAAAGATATAGATTTACCTTTTTAATTTTTAATTTCATTTTTAAAAATTAATGGTTATAAAATTATTTTTATTTTATATTCCTTATCTAGCAAAATAAAATGTTATTTAAAAAATTAAATTAATTAAATATATTGATTATATTGTCCAGATTCAATTTGAATAATTTGATGATGCGCATTCCATGGTCATCATAACGATAATCATGGAACGTGATTCCTCACGAGAGAAAAGAATTTTCACATCATTTTATTATAAAAATAAAAATTGAAACATGTGATATGTATAAATATTTTGTTGTTATCATTTAATAATAACTATAAATGTTTGGGAGTATAAAAGATGCTTTATATCTATAAAGTTACTTCTATTCACTATTATATCATTTATTTTATTTCATCATGCATATCAAATTATTTGAGTTGAAAGTGCAACAATGAAGTTCATCCCAAAAAAAAAAAGTGCAACAATGAAGCTCATATAAATTTAGTTTACTATCTATATTTTTCTTGTGATAATTCAATTAAATCATTCTTTTTTTAGTTGACAGCTCCTCTTTTTTTGAGAGAATTATAGACAAGTCTCACTCAAAATAATTAATTACTCTCAAGTCTATTAAAAATTACCTTAAAAGAGTGACAACACATTAAAATATATATATATATATATATATATATATTTTGCCTGTTAATATCCTGCATGTTTCCCGATTCCTCATAGACTCAATTGGTAAAATTTTGAGTCTTTTACTCTCTCTCTCTCTCTCTGTCTCTCTCTCTGTACAAGGCTACAAATGCAAGCTTCTACGTAGTAACAATCACCATCATCATCATCGTTATTGCATTTAAAGCAGTAAAGGAATGACAAATAATAACTGTTTATTTTTTATTTTTTATGGAAAAAAATAATAACTTTTTCAGGTACGAGCTAGCAATGAAAAACTAAGCGCAGTGATGATCAAAATCCCTTTGGTAACTGTCTAATCCGTTTCCCTGAGGGGTTCACTGGAAAAGGGGAAACAAATTATAGCTCTAAATGAGATTTTTAATGGTGGTAATCAAGAATATGCATCATTAATATATGCTTCATATTTATGGAGACTTCGAATTTTTTCCGTAGAGGTTGTGCTTCATAGCAGTAAAATATCACTCATCACGAATTTCTAAATCATTTGACAGTCAAAAATTCTCTTTAAAATAACCCTTTACAAAATAAAAAATAATAATAATTTGATTGCATTGTAAAAGATAGGCACGTCTCTTTCTCGAGTCCTGTGCTTGTGAAGTTCAACTTTTCTTCAAGCGTGTTCAATCTTATTCTATCAAGTTGCACATACAATATGTTTCAAATTGAAGTTTGAGCACAAAGTTCTAGGGTTTTTTTTTTGCAAGGAGCATCCAGTATCTTAGGCCTGCATCACATTGAGCTGAAGGGATCTAATATGGATTTAAACTAATTTGGATCAAGTTGAGTCAGAACCTTTTTGAGCATAATGTCACGGGCTGAGAGTCTGGCGCAGCACACAGCGCCCGTGCGGCGTCCTGGAGGACCTCATAATTCTCAGGACAAGCCTTACCACATACGGATCGCACTGGTTTCGCCCTGCCATGGGCTCATCAGGGAGGCGGCACTAGCCCCCGACCAGTTGTGCACACAGTTCGAAGACTGAGGCAGAACACCCCCAATGCTAATGTCGCCCCCTTTACTCATATTGTGCGAGGCTAACCAGCGGATCGTTCATTATCTTGGTCTTTACACGGTCATGGAGATATCATCCGTGACAATAAGCTCTACTAGTATTTTACATGCACATAAAAGAATCAACATTGAACGCAACTAGAGGCCAGAGACAAGTTTAATGTGTTTGTTTTTAGGTGCTTGTTGATAAATTCAATTTGAATTGTGACATTTTGGTTCCACCACCCACTCAATGATAGCTTCATTTTTTGGTAGGCCCACATGCATCATTTTTGTGGATCATTCTTTCAAAAGGCTACCCAACTAGTTCATCATCGACCTCCTTCCACTAGCTTTAATCTTTCCAGATGTAAGAGCATGCATCCCCAGTCACTTCAATTCACACAACATGCAGCTTAAAGTCTGATTACTTCATAATTTGCCTATATGCACTTGTTTCCCTAAGCTATACAAATGGTATTTTATTCACTCTAGTATTCAAGTATTTTTTTGATTTTTGATTACGCACATATATCTTCCTATTTGAAGTAATCATGTTTAAAATACAATTAAATATTAAATGTAGGTATTTCTCTTAATAAAAATTCAAATTTTAGTTTACTATATTATAGAAAACTAATCTTTTTTTCTAAACCCAAAACCATCGTTGGTTCAAGTATTTGCTTTTATTATGAGAACAAAAACTCAATATGTTGAGAAGGTGAAAAGTTTGTCCATGTTGATGAACATGCGTGTGTTGGAAAATTGAGCAAGTATTGATTTTCTTTTCCATTCTCATTTCATGAGATTTCTCGGTTGGTTACAATTAATATATATATATATATATAGTTATCTTGAAAGGCTGTGCCTCCCGTCCTCATTAATTCTTGGTGCTTATCGGGATTCTGCCTCCAACACCAAGAAATTACACAGAATAAGATTTGCTTGACTTACTATGCTGATGATTTGATTGGATAGATATTTAATTGTATTGTTATATCAACCCTAATTATTGTGTTGTCTTAGCTAAGAAAGAAGCTGGGAACAACCATGGATATATTATATTATACAGGTACGGACTATAGTAACTTGAAATAATTCATGTTTTACTTTTCTTCACAGTTCTCAGTTGATTCAGTAACCCAGTGACATGAAGTAATCTCACTATTTTGCACGTAATATGGAAAATGTCACATCAATTTCTCACCAGAAATATTTGCTTTCTTTTCAAGTTTTACCCTATTTTCAACCACCTTTCACTGCATGATCAGCTTGTGATTTATATGTATGACACAGCAATTTGTGGCTAAAAGAACCCCAAAAAAATTATTTTTTGATTCATCATCAGTAATGATGAAAAGGATGAAGCTTAGTGAGACTTGAGAAATATGTTTTTCACACATCTAACTACCTACCCAAAATTCAGGCTCATTCCTTAAAGTAAAAATGGCCCTTCGAGTTTCATGCATATATATCAGAAGCTAGCAGGTAATTAAAGGGGTTTGATTCCTCGGTCTCCAAAGTCAATCAGGTTTGATTGGTGAAAACCTCATGAGAATCTTGTGAGAGAACTATAATCACGGCACAAATCTGATCAATGGTTGGTAGACATTTTTTTTTTTTTTGTTGCTCTTTTCTTTTGGCATGCTATACAAATGTCCAAAAGCAAGGAACAAAGTAGATAAAAGATGAGACAAGCAAACAATCGCACCTGTGCGTAAAGATAAAAGAGAATTGAAAGGAGTTGAAAGGAATATAGCAGAGGAAAACAAACAGGCAAGCATAATATAGGAGATTTTAATTTCTTTCCAAATTTGCTAACAAACTTAGACAAGAAACGACTAAGCAGAAAAATTAAAGCAAGATACAATATATCACAGAGGACCATTGGAAATTGGTGCTCCTCTCTTGATGTTATCCATGTTAGTAGTTTCATAAACAGGAAGACCACTTGGGTAGTAACCCAAGTCATAGTTTTGCAACTCAAACAGATCAGAGCTTGAATCACTCTCTGCGCCTTCATCCACTTCACTGAACTTCTTGAATTCCTTTTCCTCAGGAGAGTGCTTCTCCACCCATATCCTATCTTTCTCAGATGGAACATTTCTTGTTTTGTGATTTTCATCCAAAACAGTTGGCTCTCTTTTTTTCTTATCATCCCACAATGACACATTCTGAGAGGAAGTTGATTTTACATGCCCATTATTGTACTTCGACACTGAAACTGCTTGCTGCTTCTGGTCTGACAAGGTTCTGAATTCCTTACAGCTCTTTGTTGGGGTTTGAACATAAGGAGGAGTTCTAAACCCTGAACTGAATGAAGAATATATGGACTTCGAATCTGCAGTACTTGAGCTTCTGAAATGGCTAATGCTGCTCCTCCTCCATCTTCTCCCACCTGGGCTCTCATCCTCATCCTTCATAGATTGTGTGGTTGATTTTGATTTCTTCTTCTTCGATGCAGATTGACTGAAGAGAGAATTCAAGAAGCTGGCAAGCCTACCACCTGGAGAGCTAGGCTGCTTGTGTTTCTTCTCCTTTCCGTGCTTCTCCAACCCATGAAATTGTTGAGGAAGCAAGCTTCTCATGGGCATGTCTAAGCTGATTCTGCCTCTGTGCCCATGCCTAGACTCTTCTCTCATGATCTTTTGAGTAAAACCAGAAGCATTATAGCCAACAGCTTCACTGTATCCTGAGAAGTACCTTGCAGCTTCAAACACATCAAGCTCACCTGAATCATTTCTGTAGTGGAACAACTTCTTGTGACTCCTTTCAGAGTCTATGGCCCCTGTTATGGACATGGTGCAGTGCTGCAAGGCTTCAAGAACTGTTGAAGGAGCTTAGGGTGAAGTAGGAGTAGTAATATCCAACACTAAGGCTAAGGGCTTTTAAAGATGCAAAGGAATCGAAAGGGTTTGAAATGATTGAGATTAGTGGGAGGGTGAGAGCATCAGTTCACAATAATCAATAACTATCCTGCCATAATTTTATATGATGAATGACAAGATTTGGAGGTTCCTTAGGTGAGACCCACTTGATATGAATTTGAGCATAAGTAATGGAGAAGAGAGTGGGCTCTACATTAATAGCTTTTCAATAACTTTTTTTTTCTCAGAGAAAAACTAGAGGTCTGTGTTAGGGCAAAATAACTGTGCTTCCTTGGATTCTATTTACTTCTACCAAATTGAGTGGGCATTGGGTTTTAAGCGGGAACTAGCTATGGATCCCAAGTCTTATGAGCATGTAGTAACACTAGATAGCTGTCCAAAGACAACAAGAATAATCATGTAGAACCCACCAAGGCTTTTAAGTCACTCTTAAAAGGTCTCAAGTAATTATTTCACAAGTAATTTTCTTTTGATTTTCATAGATCTGCTATAGTTAGGTAGTTCCATAGCCAAAGCCTTTTTCATCATAACAAGTCTCTCTTAGCGGGTAATATTTCAATTCCCAACCACTGGCTGATTCAAAAATAAGATAACTGAGTTATATAATTTTCAGTTTAGCTGATATCGTTAATTGATGTCTTATACTTAGCTACTCTATATATAACCTTTAAAACACCTCAAAATCTTTAGAATCATCATCATCATGCTAGTAATAAATATTATATGTATGTAATATTATGAAGTCCCACCAAAGGAGCAAAAGAAAATTGTGGCATGGACTTTTCCTCGCAAAAGAACTGGCACACATGCAAACAGCAAACTTGGTATAAACATCTTTAATTTTCCTTTCTAGATATTGGTGTTAGTCGATAGATCAGTTGGCCCATCAAAACATAGCCCCCACCTGTAAGTGTCGGACTAACTGGTCACAGTAGTAGTCACTGTGTGGTGTGGGCACAAACACACGTGAGTGTTGCATATGAACCAAAAAAGACACGTCACGGACCCTGCATCAAAACCATATGATACATGTAACCCAGTTAGTCCAAGGTCACTTGAAGAAGATGATGATCATGACAGTTTCATTAAGGTCATATATTCCAAGCCAAAATGAACTTGCCTTGAAAAGTCTAATATTATCCATTGAGAATATCTACGGCAAGCATTACTACTAGTCGTTACAGAAGAATTCTTGTCCACCACTAGATCTGAAGCATGAAGAAACACGTTTAATTTCACATAGCTACTTTCTGTTGAAGTGACTTCATGTTCATGCATGCATGCTAAGAAGTCTATAATAAGAAATCAATGCATGGTTCTGGTTTCTTGGCACTAGAAAGACGTTGACAGATGATCAAGATGGTTTTATTTGGGTCACTCGTTGTCGCCTTTCAATGTAGATGTATCATAAATTAATAGGACCAGTCATGGAAGTGCATTTCATCAAGCAATTTGTGAACTGCAAAATTAAAAAAAAAAAATTGCGTGTGGATTGGATGGTGTGCTTGTTGTGATCATCTTGCCTGCATATATTGAAATATACGTCTGGTTGCTTTCATTACTCAAAGCTGTGAGAACGCATTTAAGGCCAAAAGTTAGAGTTGGCAGATTTTTTGTTATTGGATTAATTAATTACAGTCCTCAGATATTACTCTATTATCTGCAACAAAGCTATGCAAGGCCATTTTACACCCCCCCCAAAAAAAAAAAAAGAAAGTTATGCAAGGCCACGAATAATACTTAGAGGCAGATCTCTCTCTGTCACTGTCTCAGTCTCTCTGGCACACACATATACACAGAATTGACCAAAAGTTGGACGAATGGCGTAAATATCAAATGAAAGAGTTGACAAACCAAATAGGAGTATTATGGATCAAGGGTTTATTTTTTGGGTATTCCTTAGAAAAACATAATATTAAAGAATAAGAAAAAAATAATTAAGCTTTGTGAACAAAAAGCTAAAGACATCTTTTTTAGCTTTTCTGACTTTTTCAAAAGCAATGTTTTTCTTATGAAAAAAATAAAAGCGTGTGACCATACTCATATATATATTTATTCGCGATAATTTTGATTGATCTAGGTAGCTTTTTTTATAATTAAATTGAATGAGTTGGTCTAAAATTGTATAGTGAATGATAGAGCAAGGTTTGTCAGGATTCATATGTTGCTACTCTAAACAGTGTATTGATGATCATGCTCATGCATTGTACAGAAAGGTATTTGTCCATGATCTTGGAAGAAACATGTTTTGACAAGTTTCATGCGAATTCTTTTAATGAGAACCAAGCATTGTTAAAGTAAGGTTTCATGGTCATGGTTGTCCCAAAAGTCCCGTCTTTTATGCTACACATGCATGCTTGAATCCCTGTGAATGTGCCCTAGCTAGCTATCCTTTTCTCCTCAATGTTCTCAATATATCCCTTTGGGTTTGACATTTAATTCATAATTAAGTTGCAAACCCTCGCACCAAATTACAATTACTTAATATTCCCATGACTACTAGATTTGTTGTGATACAAAAATAAATCTCTAATGGCTCTCTCTCATCCTCTAAAATTCTTAACTGCACCTTGTGAAACTAAAAAGAATATTATTTTAATCATTATTAATTGATGTGATTGACCAGGGCTCTTAAAACCTACAGACGAGAGCTTGACTACTCCTAACTCATGTATGTATGAAGCAAATTAAGTTGGAAATAATTCACCTTTTGTCCTTTTTATCACCAAGCAAGTGAAACTTGCTCTTTTTTTACTCCATTCTCTGAGAGAAATTGATCTCTGTCGTCAGCGAAACGAAGGATACTTATAGTCTTTCTCCCCAAAAATTTTATACTTTTTCAACAACTCCTTGTTCTAAAAATTTACAAAAATCAAATCATATACCATCAATCTATTGTTTACGTCTTCTCTCACACTAATAAAAAGTCAACAAGCACCAAGGTGACCACAGATTTAATTTCAAGGTGATATCACAGTAAAAAAAAAAAAGAGAATCTGTTAATAAAAAAAGGGAAACTAAAAGAAAATAGACCTCTTGATAACAAAATGTGGATGAAATTAAATTTGGTGTCCCTACAAGATAAGGACTTGGTTACGAGGTGAGGGGACAGAGTGGGGTTAAAGCATGAAACCGGCAAGTACGGCTTCTGATGAACTTTTTTTTTTAATCTGTAAGTATTCTCTTATTGAAGGCAATTTATTCGAGATATTGTCAAACGTTAAAATGTGGACAACTTTTCTAACAAGAACTCAAACTTTAGTTCATTACATTGCAAGAGACTAATTATTTCTGTTAGATAAAATTTTCGTTGGTACTTTTGATGAACTCGTGCAACCATATATATGAATATGATGAGTGGTCTGAGGACCTTTCACTACTTTTATTGCTCCAATTAATCTCCAACTTGACGTGGGCGTGTGCATTGGATGAAATTAAAAAAAAATAACCACATTGTTTATAGTTTATTGATGATGTGATTTATTGTAGAAATTTCACATGGTATATGTGAATAGATTTGTTGATATGGAACCTCCCTTCCTAGACAACATTGGATATATAAGAGATGCAAAATTTGACGTTCTCAATTACAAAAAAAAAAGGAAAAAGAATTGATAACAATATTGATAATCATTTAGTCATTTAGTTTTGATTTAATTGTAATCAATCTTTAAATTTTAACTTATTGTGATTCATTTTTTATAGTTATGACTCAGTTATAACTCGATTATTTAACTTACTTGATACAACTCAGTTCATATACTTTTAGTAATTTAAAATATTGGCCCCTATATTTTGAAAAATAAATTATAAATATTAAAATTAGATTTAAAATATTTCTCCTTAAATTTCAAAATGATTTTAATATTTATAATTTTATTTTTTAAAATATTGGGACTAATATTTTAAATAATTAAAACTGTAAGTATTGAGTTGCAACAAGTCACAATTTATATATTGAGTTATAATGGAGTTAAAATTATAAAAATTGAATTATAATAAATTAAAGTTTAGGAACTAAATTATAATTAAATCAAACACAGAGACTGAATAATCAATTTTATTTTTTTTCTTTTATTAAGGTGTATACATTGTGTTCTCCGCCCATCTGGACTTGCAAATTGATTGTTTATTTTATGAGGATATATTTTTTCTTGATATACCTTATGTAATAAATTAACTATATGATTATAATTGAAACTTTTTAATATTTGTTTCTTTGATTTGTTTAAATTACGTATATTAATTAAGTATTCATTATTTTAAAGATATTTTTTTCTATCGTAACATTATTTTTCGAAAGAATGTATGTAGGGTGAAGGTAATTATATTTTGGTTAAAAAATAATTAATTTCTTTAATTTCACTTTAATTATTTAAATTTTTTACCATTCCTTTTCTATACCAAGCGAAAACGCAACCCGGCCTGGTCCGTAAAATTCCCAAGTTTTTTTATCCAGATTTTATCAATAGGAAAATACGTAACAATGATTACAATTTACTAAGGAAATTGCATCATGTATGTTAGAATTCAAAATAACCAATCCAAATACTGGTCTGTATGTATGCATCTTTTAGGAATATTAAATACTACAATTTCTTATCAAGACACTTGTGAATACAAATAATACGGATAAGTGCCTGTTTGGATACGTCTTTAATCGATTTTGTTTTAAAAAAATTAATTATTTGGTTTATTAGCCACACACCTGAAAAAGCAAAAAATTCAATTTCAACCATTAAAATCAATTTTTTTTTTCAAAAGCCAAATTATGAACTTTTTCGGAAACGCTGATAAAAAAGTATTGGAGAAATTACAAAGAAAAGCTCAAAAAAAATTATAAGCACAATTTTTTTTAAAAAAAAAAACTCTCTTCTCTTCTCTTTTTTTTAGTAAAATTTAAATTTTAAATCTTTAAAAAAATTGCTGAACATAATTAGTTTCTGTCAACCACCACTTTTTACTTAGCACTTATAATAAAACAAATTCAAATAAAATATTAATTGATGAAGGAAAATTAATTTAATTTAGTGTCATGACAAAGATATTGCAAAGGTTTATAAAGAGAGATTTTACATTATTTATTACATTGCTACATTTTTTATGTTGCCAAAATTTTAAAGCAAAGCTTAACATTTTTGTTAGATATGGCTATATCTATAATATTATTAGAAATTAATTTATATATTATTATCTTTATTAGTTATTATAAAAATAATTTTAGTATTTAAGAATTAAATCTTTCTCTTTTATTAAATTTATTTGAATTAAGATATATTGAGTTATTTATTTACGTAAATTAAATTGTTAATATTAATATAATTTAAATTTTTATAATTAATCAGATATATAATTTAAATAATATATTTTACTTCTTAAGTAAATTTTAACAAATTTAATAATATTAGATATAAATATATTAATAGTTTAATTTTGAAAAGCAATGTCCTTTATAATAATTTATACAATAAAAATTAATTTTGAATAAATTATTCAGACATTTTTAATTCTATTAAAATTAATTTTAAAAAAAATAATATCCAAACAGATTGCGTTATAACATAATCAATTATGATTAAAATCTACTACTTAATTAATTATTTTCATAATCTATTATACCCAACTGAAATTCAAGCGGACACTAATTAATACAAAAACTACATATAGGTTTAATGGACCAAATAATATTTTTCTTTTTTCAAATATATATAATCTAGTTTTTTTTTTTTTGCCAACAAGTATTAATGTAGCTTGTGTGTGTGATTGCAGGCGATCAAATTACAAAAATATTTTCTTTGGAGCATCGTTTAATTGATATGTGTGTTTGCCATATTTTTAAGGGAGATGACCATAGAACCCCAAAACTTTGAATTTATGACAAGTAAGTCTTTGAAAAAAAATTTTAAAAAATAAATTATAAATATTAATTCAAACAATTACAAACAAGAACCTCAACTGCAATTAAGAGTCATATTTAAAATTTAAATGTTTTATGTGTTAGATTAGGTAACTACGCTTGAGAGGGGGTGAATTGGATGTTTAAGAATTTTTTGACCAATTTTTTTTGGCAAAGTTTAGCACAAGTTTAAGGTGCAATAAGAAATTTTACAGAAATGTTATGTTCATACAGAGTACTTCTGCTGCAAGGTTCTTATCAAGACACTTGAAAAATGAAATATAGAATGAATTTCTAAACTAAATTTATAAACAAATGCAAATCAGAAATTTTGTCAAGACTAATTTAGTTGAGTAAGATACAAAAACAAGTTTGCTAAAATTATTTCAAAGCTAATAACTAAATCAATTCAGATAAAGCAAAGTTCTTTAAATTGAGTAAATCTTTTAAACACAAAACCAAAAGATTAAGCAATATATGAATGAGCTAAATGTAAAGTACTCTTTAGGGATAGAGACACTATAAAGAAGATTTATCTTAATTTAACTCAATTACTTGGCTTACATCTAGTTCTCAAAATTACTCTCAAGATTTTTTACTATATCCATAAGTTTCAATAAGTGCTTGCCACTTCAATATAAACCACAAGTTTACTTGGGCACTTATGAGCTATTTACAAGTCTCTCAGAACAAGTGAGTCTTTCATACAAAAAAACACCTCTCTTGTAGGCAAGGAAATCTCTCCTTACAATTTATTACCTTCGTAGAGAAAATCTCTTCTTTGTATAAACAGAAGGGATCACAACCATGCCCTTGCTTCACTTAAAAGTAAGTAGAAGATGTTTTTTTAATATATTCTCTCTCAAAGAGATGATAGAAATTATTTAAGGCACACTCAATAAACTCCCAAAAGAGTAGATATTACAATAAATGCCTATAACTAGTTGAGAGCACTTTTCAAATGAACATAGTGTAAATTAGTAAGAAATCAATGCAAGATACTTAATTCTCGATTAATGTGTTACCCACTTATTTAAATGATATCTTATATATAGTTTAAGGTTGCTAAGACCATTAAACACGTAGGGAAATGATTATAGTCCTTAAAAATGTATAGAAATGAAAAATGTTACAAAAAGCTACTTTTTTTGTGTTTAGCTTTAAATGCTTGTCAGAGGCCAGTTCAAGTGTGATTTAGAAGGATATCATGCATGGAATGGCAATAAAGCAGAAGGCTTTGGTTCACTTCAACTAAATAATCAAGCTTGAAGCTATAATGAGTTCAAGTGTGTTTTGGAAGGCAAAAGTACCTAACTTCTTTGTGTGTCAAAACACTTGTGTGCAGAAGCACCTTGCTTTTCTATTGGCTAAAGCACACTTGGCTTACTTTTGAAACAAGCTTGATTTGACTTATTTAACTCTAAGGCTTTTTACGTCAAGCTTGAAAGTTTCTAAATGTAAAATTTATTTCAACCATGATTCAATCTAGAGTCACACATGGATTGGAATAAAAACACACTTTACCCTAATACACATGGACAATTCAAGTGTGGACATTGAATGTACTTAAGCATGAATCATAACACATAAACATGTCCAAGATATTTGTCCACACTAATTGCTAAAACACACGAGTCCATTCTAGATCAAATGTGGATTGGACCATAGTGTTGAACTTCACTTCTGAAATTTAATTTAAGCAAGTTTTAGTTTCAACTCAAGTCCATTAAGTCCTAACATGCACAAGGGATAGCCAAACATGAATGAGTCTATACTAGATCAAGCATGAATTCGACAAATGATCAAAGGTTCATTCTAAGATTTTGACACCTAAGTTTAATGGACTTGAACCTAAGGTGGGTTTTATATGATGAATGTTCTTACCATTTTCAAAACATATGATAGCTTTCATTAATTTTCACAATTGAATGTAAGAGAAGAACAACATAAATAAATCTATGACACAATCTTCTCTTGATTTTCATGCTTTTGGAAGTTTTGTCAAGTAACAAGCACATTTCTCTTAGTTTTGTTATCATTTAAACATATGATTAAATATTATTTAGAATTCTTGAATTTATAACTATCTGAATCAATATTTTCAATTGATTTTTCAGAAAATTTTGTTGGGTATCTACCTATCATAAATTCATTATTTTGAGATTTTAATATCATTCTCCCTTTTTTTTGGCCAACTATTCTCCCTTTTTGTCAACTGTCATTAATTTGGTTTGAAAAATAAGAAGTAACACTAAATTGAAGATGATCGATTAACAATGAAAGATTAAATTGAGAAATCCTCGAATATATTTAAGGGATAAAAAAGCATGCTTTGTGAGTTGATATAAATGTGTATAATTAATTAGAAATTAACTATCCAGGTGTAAGGAACCGGATTTAGTACAGAAAATCAGTCACATGCATATTAAGAACAAACAATACACTGCCTTCGTCCCAATATATAAAAACATTTTTCACAAAATTACGCATGCATACCTTACTAATAAAATTTTATTAAATACACTTTATATTTATAATGTTCTTTTTTAGAAGATAAATATAAATTTTTAAAAATACCTTTCATTTAATATAACCTTATTTGTGAAACATCAAATGGGGAAAGAGAGAGAAAATATATAAGGATAAATGAGCAAATTATTCTCTGAGTTTTAATTTAATAGTACCGTAGATCTTAAACTTGTTTATTATGCACATTATTTTCTCAACTTTTGAATACATTAATTGTTAGTTGACTAGTAAAGGATATTAAAAATTATAGAAAATGATCAATTTTTTTTTTGTTATTTTCTGTAATTTTTGAGCTCTTTATTTGAAGTTTCTTTTGGGTCAATTAACAATTAAAGTTAATTTTTGTTAATGACAAGAGTCAGATTACACTATTTTTAAAAATTAAGAAAATAATTTGCATAATAAATAAGTTCAGGATCTACGGCACTATTAGACTTAAAATTTAGGAAATAATTTGCTGATTTACCCAAAATATAATAATAAGGAGGGAAGGGTAATATTGGGGCAAGTATAATCATGAAACATTGTTTGTCAAAATGCCCTATATTTTGAATACCAAATTACTTACAAAAATATCTTATAGACTAGGACGAAATGAGTATAATAAACTACAAATTTTTCCACCAAAAACAAAAAAACCTACAAATTTTTTTAAGTTCATCTAATATTCAAATTCAATTTAGCAGCCCGGGCATGAACTATAAATTTGAATTATGAAAAAAAGGATTATATAAAATTTACGTTCCAAACATACTACTATATATGCATACATTTGTTTGTGTCTATAATAAATCCAGATTTTTCGTTTTACACTGAAGTGTTATATTTAAGGCACAAACAATAACTAATAACTCATTCAGTATTACCGAAGCTTAACTAACTAAACTTCCTTTTGCTAAAAACTAAATCAGTCTTCAAAGACAAATCGCTTTGTTTTGTTTTTAGTTTCGTTTTCTTTTCGTTTTCGTTTTCGTTTTGTTTTGTTTTTCTTTGCCAAATTGAAGAATGACCTATTGCCGTAGGAAAAGATCAAACATCATGTGAGAGAAATCCCCACAATGAGAGCAAACAGTACAATGAGCAGCCAATGAGAGATCGACAACACAACGTCAAAATAGGCAGAGCCCTAGGTTTATCAAACCAGCTGTCGCCAAACCCCAATCCTTTCTCAAATCTGTCTATATGCAAACTCAGCCTCTCGCTATATATCTGTGTTTAGTTACGTTTTCCCATACTTGCCCAGAAGAAGAAAGATTTTGAAACGCCCCATAAATTCCTGATATATATCTCCTTCTTCTGCATCATTCATCAGGGTTTCGGTTGTCTAGGGTTTTCTTGGGAAGAAAAAGGAAAGAAAGTTCACACACACACACACACACATAATGGGAAGAGGTAGGGTTCAGCTGAAGAGGATAGAGAACAAGATCAATCGGCAAGTGACTTTCTCCAAAAGGAGAAATGGATTGTTCAAGAAAGCTCATGAGATCTCTGTCCTCTGCGACGCTGAGGTCGCTCTTATTGTCTTCTCCCACAAAGGAAAGCTCTTTGAGTATTCCACTGATTCTTGGTATAATAAATATTTATTATATATATTCACATCATTATTACTATGTATCTTTTACTTATTTTATATCTGGTTTTTTTTTTATTTGTGATTGGTCCATGCAAGTGTTGATTTCTTTCTACTTTCAGTAACTCATGATGTTGATGAGAACTATTTACTTCTCATGAATCTGTATATTCCTTGCTTGGTCTAATTATCATTATTGCTACTTGTTTGTTTTGCAGTATTTGAGGAGAGTTTTGCTTTTGAGTTGAAATAAAACAGTGAAAATGAATTTTTTTTTTCCTTTGCTATTTTTTGTTCGTTTTCAGTTTTCACAAGATCAAATCTGGATAATAACTGATCAATGTCTGAAAAGTAGACACAACAGACTGTTGTATAGAAGCTATAGTTTTTAACTGGCTCAAACTAAATCAAAAGCAATTTTAATGAGGGATTAAAGGATTTAATGTTGAGATTCTAAAAGTAGCATGTTTGCAACCCGAGATTTCGCGAACCCTGAGTTATAAAACAGTGATGTACACCAGATCTTGTGAAACCCTTGACTAATTTTCTTTTCTTCTTTTTTCTTTGGGTCTAAATTATTCCTTGATTTTGAGTTATATGTATGTATGCTTCGATGCTTTTGTTTTGATTTCCAATAATCTTTGAAAATATTATGCGTTTCTTCTTTTTCTACTTCTTCGTCCTTTTCTTTTGCATATAGTTTGCTGCTTTAATTTGTCTAGCCGATCAACACTTTGATCTCCATATTCTTAAGGAAAAAAAAAAAAAAGAAGAACGCTTGTCCTTTCGGATCGATCTGCCGGTGGAGGAATTAAGCGAGAAAATAATACAATATGTTTACCATGCAAAGCTTCTCTATGAGTAATTAATAAAAAAAATGATTAATTCTGATTCCTTATTTGATTAATTAGATTCTTGCCAAACAAGAGTAGTATTTGTATAAATGTCTATCCTTTCTATTTCTTTTCTCTTCAACAGCATATTTGCATTCATAATTTAGTATGGAATTCATAATAATTAATCTTGCATAGTGTATATTTTAATTACTTATAGAAAATTAATAGATCTTACTAATAATCAAATTTACGCACATGCTTGTGTTGTTACTTTAATCGTTTAGTTACATGCATCATATGCTATTTAAAGTCAGAAATTAAGGTTTGCTTTGAAGACCTTAAGATTCCCTTTAGTAAGTCAAAAAGTATCTTATAAAGAGGAAAACAAGTGCATAGTTATAAACAAAATTAAGTAAATCTCATACTCATGCATGGTGCTTTCATCTTTACCTTTACCTTTGTCTTTTTCCTAAGACACTGCCAGCTACTATATATATAAATATATATATATATATATATATAGGTATATAGTTCATTGAAAGAATGAGAATTCAACCTCGTGCATAATTTTTTGGGGAAAAAAACTTGTGCCTAATTTTTGTTGCTCCATCAAGATTATTATTCTGAGGTAAAAACTACTAATCCTTTTTGGCTTGTTGAGTGATATATCCATTCATTTTTGCTTACACACACACACCCCCACACACACACAGGTTTCATTCATATATAGCCTGTTCTGTTTGTTTTAATTTAGATGGATATTATTATATGAACTATGATCTAAATTTGTAAGCATGTATACATATAAATTTCCATTTCTGGTAGAGTTTGGCAAGGCTGATGGGTTTTCTATGATTGATGAATCATATGAACATTATAAGTGTGTGTAACAAAAATAAAACAGCCTTATGCGAGAGTCCTGAAAAAGTAAAATAATACTATTAAACTAGATGTTATATACATACATATATATATATATATATATTCCGTATTTACTTATTGCTAATTTTGCTCTCATTTAATCTGGCCTGGGTCGTTCGGCGCGTCGTCATGCCGATATATCATTAATTAAAAAGCATGGAGAAGATTCTGGAACGCCATGAAAGGTATGCGTATGCAGAGAGACAGCTAGCAGGAGAAAATGATAATTCTGAGTCACAGGTTCGTGTGATATTACACACACACATAGCGCCATGATAGACCTAATTGATCATATAACAGATTATAGCGATATCTCAATGTGCAGGAAAACTGGACCATTGAATATTCTAGACTCAAAGCTAAGATTGACCTTTTGCAGAGAAACCATAGGTACATATTTCTATACTACTGTGCTTGCACTGTGTATATATATCATCATCATCATCATCAGCTAGACGTACTGTTTTTCATAATATATATTCAATATACATGATCGTTGATTGATGTGCCTGCTTAATTTTTCGTGTTGTTTAATGTTTACATATATTAACGATCAAACTCCTAGCTAGGTTAATCTTATACATATTATATCAGGCACTATGTGGGAGAAGATCTGGGTTCTTTGAGCCTCAAAGAGCTGCACAGTCTGGAGCAGCAGCTTGATACTTCCATCAAACAAATTCGGACACGCAAAGTACATAATATATATATTATATATATAAACCAATATATTAACTACATATACAAGCGATGTTAATTAAGAGTATATTATTACTTCTATTATTAGATTAGATATATGTACAACTTTAATTCCGTTGTTTCAAAAACATTATCTGGCTTTACTGATTATATATATAATACGTTTATTTTATATATATATATATATATATATATTAATTATTACTACTTCCTTATCTATTTATATTTTTGGTAAACAGAACCAGCTGATTTATGAGTCCATCGCGGAGCTTCAGAAAAAGGTGAGCGTCTTTGGAACCCCCCATATGACATTTTTTTTTCCAACTTTATTTATTAATCTTTTTTTCTCAAAAATAGTTCTGTAGTATTATATACACTTCAGTTAAGTTTTACAGGACAAATAAAACACATAATATACACATGTTAATTTGGATGGTGTTTGTTCATCAAAGATGTAAATTGTTGTCTCATCGTTTTTTTTTTTTTTCCCGATGAACGGTAGGAGAAAGTGATACAGGAACAGAATAGCATGCTGGCAAAGAAGGTACGTACGTACTTATGTGTGATTAAATAATATTATTAATTGATAATATTATTATTGCCTTACCTTGTTACTTTATCCATCCACACACACTCTCATGTTCGTACTATTCTAAATTGCTCAAATCAGGTAATTGTCTTTTCATGGTCGGTCGTTAGGTTTAATATATATACTATGAAGTGAAGAGGGAGAATAATATACACACCACATATAGAGAGAGAGAGAGAGACTAACATGCATACATAAAGACTCATGAAAAGTTTTTCCTATTTGGTTGATTAATTAAATTGCGGAAACATCAACAATCAACTAGTTAGTTATATTTTGCCAAACTGACACATCTTAGAAAATGTGTACCGTAATAAGACAATCATGTCTATCAAAGTCGTAATTGATTTTAATAGAAGGGATTGGTCTCTCAAAACATAATAAATTCAAATTCAAATTTCTGATTACAGTTTCATTTACATATTTGTGTTTGAACAGATATTAATAATTAATTAGTTTTGGGGAGATTTGAGATTAATTTATTGATAATTGATATGATTATGAGATTATTAACAGATAAAGGAGAAAGAGAAGGCGGCGGCAACACAGCATATGACATGGGAACACCAAAACCTTGGAGCACCTAATTCATCTTATTTACTCCCTCCTCCTCCACTTCCCACTCTCCACATCGGGTAATTAATTTCTTAATTAATTAATTATTATTATTTTGATTAAATTACTCTTTCATCCTCTTTGTTACACCATTTTCAATCTGAATTATTTGTAGTCGTAAAAAATATGTGCTGCAAAAAATGTGTGAGAGAGAGAGATCATATATAGAAAGGTAGGGGAAAACAAGCCTAATAAATAACCTCATTTTTTATATTAATTTCTCTCTCGAGATATATAATTTTAGATTGCTCTAGCAAGTTTAGGTCATGTTTGATGTGGATGAGAAAATAATTTTTTTAAAAAAATAAAATAAAAAGGAGATGCAAAGAGATTTAGTTATCTAAAATGTTTGGTACACATTATTCAACTTATCCTAAAAACAAAAAAAAAACATATTGTCAATTTTTTCTTAAAGTATAAAGCATCAATTTAACTATGTTATCCCCTTTTTATTTAAAATATTATAACTTTCAAAATAAGTATCATTATTATATAAATAATAATTAAATTAAATGTCATTTCTCTAGCTTCAAAGTCTAGCCTTCTTTTTCATATTGGTGGGTATATATCCACATCATTTCATCATTAATTTTGACTCCTTCATTTCCTCTCTTTTTATGCACGAAACATCCAACAAAACAAAACCCAAAAAAAAAAAAAACGGAACTCTCTCTCTCTCTCTCTCTCTGTGGCTCCCACTTTCTCACCCCATAATCAACACAAATCTATCATAAATAATTGGTGTGCTTGACTGGTTTTTAGGGTAGATTAATTAATTAATCAATTAATTAAATTGATATATATATATATGTGTATGTATATATTTATATTGCAGAGGGAATTACCGAGAGGAAACTGCGGAAGCAGAAAGGAACGAGCTTGACCTAACCCTGGAGCCACTCTATTCCTGCAACCTCGGATGTTATTAATTAATTAAGAACTTAATTAATTAATACTCGTATGTTGTTTTCTGTGTCTTCTGATATTGCGAGGCATTATATTACGTATCATATCAACAATGAGACAATGTTGATTACTGAACTCATAATTGATGTCTCTATTTTAAATGCTATTATGTTCACGTACGTGTGTTATAAACTGTAACTATATATGTACTCACAGCTTAATGGTAATTAAGCTTTTTGTTTATATATGCATGTATCATGTATGAATCGTTACCCTACGTGTTTTAATATTTCTACATGCCTCGCTCTCTCTGTCCCCCCTTTTTGCATGCTGCTAATTTGTTTTGCATGTGACGCAACAACCTCAACTTTTTAGGGACAATGAAACTTAGTTAAGGAACAATAACAAGGACCAAACCAATAATTGATGATGCAAATTTAAGGAACGAAAAGATTTATTATCCCAATTTTTACTTCAAAACTAAACTCTCACTCGATGAAAAAAAATTTTCTGAGAAAATACTGCGGATGTCTCCGAAAAGTTGAGAAAATATAAAGTTAAAGTCTGGTGATGTGTATATGGCTCTGTGGATGTGACGCCAGGGTTTTAAAGTGATGTTACTGTTAGAAGATCCTTATTTATTGTTTCGTGTGTCAAGATATCTTGTTGAGTCAAAGTCGACATAAGATTTTACTGGGAAAATGAACAGTGAAACATGAAGGAAGAATATCTTATCCTATGGATCTACAATCTGCAGCAATTATTAATAGACGTGTAAGTGCCAACAGGGTTTATATAATATATGTGTGTTAAATTTTAAATATTATAAACAACTATAGTCTATAATTTTAAACCCATGCAATTTTATTGGAATGATTTTTTTAAATTTTTTTATGATATATATATAATGTATTGACTTAGCAAATGGTATAAATTTAAATGAGCAACCTTCACTCATATACATAATGTCGTAATTTATGGTGGTGTGATGGGATCTCAACTGTCTAAGATTAAAATATATTTTTATTTTACATTTTTTATTCATTAACATAAAAAATTAACCATCTGAGTGGAGCTAAAGATTCAGACAAGCCAAACCTATTTAAGCTTGGCCCAAATAAACCCAAATCTGAACAAGCTCAGTTCCATGAAAAAGCCCAAATAGTCAAACTCATCTTGAATAATTTAAATTATTTTTAATTAATTTTTTGCTTTAAAATTACTTATAAGACTCGAATATATAATATTTTAGTATAAAATAACTTAAAAATTTAAAAATTAATTAATATTTATTATATTTTATATATTATTTAAAAATAAATATTTTTTATTCAAGTATTTGAGTCAAGCCCGAACCTAATCAGGCTTGGCTTGAATTTTTTCAGGCATATTTGGGTTAATTGAACATAAAAAAATATATTTTTTTAAAGTTCAGTCCTAAATTTTTTAGGCGAGTTCAGGCTAATTCATCAAGTTTGACTCAAATTACTGACTCTACATTTAAAATGAGATGACTAGATCTAGTAAGAGGTAGGAGCTAAAATGAAATAGAGTACGGGTAGAGGTATAAATTTAAACCCTCGTGATATAACTAAAATAGGGAAATATTAAAACATATATTAAAAAATTAGATTAATTAAATTTAAACTGTTCAGTTTTAATGTAGATCATCTTGGTAATGGATCCTGTGATGGAATCCATTTTTTTATGGTGGCATTAACAAAATTCAAATTTCAGTAGTTGGTGAGTAAATGAGATGAAGTCTTCTTAAAAAATGAAAAGTTGAAGATAAAAAAATTACAAGAAAACTTGAAAATGAACTATCTAGCAAACTGAGTACATCATTAAAAAAAGAATCGAGAAACATCAAAATTTCTTTGATATATTTGTTTAGATGTGGTCACTGTCATCATCGATCAAATGTTTTATTAATGATCAGCACCTGCAAAGTTAATCCAATAACCTCAAAAAGTTAATCTGTGATCACATGATACGAACTGAAATAAAATAACTTGCATAGGAATTAAAAATTGTTTAACGGGCTTGAACTTAAGCCCAAGCAAATAGCCCAAAGAATGTGACTCCTCTCTCTCTCTCTCTCTCTCTCTCTCTCTCTCTCTCTCACACACACACACACACACACACACACACAAAAATTGCACTCCTCTTCTTATTATATATAAGGACTTAACAATAATTTAACATAAATTAAAAAATATTAATTAATGCTTCTAGAATTTCAGAATCATATCCTCCATGAAATCATTAATGAGATGAAGTTGTTTAGTCAGGTAGAAGATTATTTAGTTAAAACAAAATATAAATGTTAGTCACTAAACTTTTCATTAATTATATATCAATTCAGTCCTAAAACTTTGGTTTAGAACCATTCAATTGTTATAGTTTATTGACTTAGAACAAATCAGTTTATATATATATATATATATATATATTACTTAAAACATTGATATAATTTTTTAATTCAATAAACTAAAAAGATTGAGTTATTCTGAATCAAAACTCAATGTTTAAATTAGTAAACGAAAGAAAATCAATGAACTAGATGTTATATTTTCCCTTCGTTTAAAAGTATTAAAGTAAATAATATTTAGAAAAAAATTATATTTCAAAGGGCCTTATATCAAATATCAAGAAAAAAATCATGGCCAAAGATTTTAAAATATAAAATTTATAATCAAAAAAGTAATGTATATTTTCAAATGTTACATAATACACAGTTTAAGACATACATACCCGTCTACAGTTGGGGCATTCTTCACTTCTTTGTTGCCATTCAAGTATACAGGGAAGGTGAAAATGATGGGAGCATTCTGCAGTTATCTTAGGATTTTCATCTGTATAACCTGTTATTAAAAAAAAATGTCATTTATCTATAATTTTTAATGGGTTAATGTCTCAAAAGTATTGAATATATATAACATCTTGAGAAAATATCAATTAAGGACTATTTGAGAGAATTTATATCAGTTAATGTTCACTTGTTGTTAAAACTCTAAATAGATACTTGTTACTTTGAGTTTGTTTTTTTTCAATAAGTATCCATTAGAGTTTTAACAACCTATTATAAATTAGCAACAGTCAATTGGGATTTGTTTTTTATTTGAATTTTGACAATAACAGGTCCTTAACTGATATAAATTTCTCTAACTATCCTTAATTGTTATTTTCTCTAATATCCTTAGAAATTTTTATTTTTAACATGTAATACACACTTACTATCAAAACATGTAGGACATTCTTCGGATGAGTCTGAATCAGAAGCGGCAGAATCCAGTGTTCCTTCAAATTATTATATTTACGTGAGTTAACTGAATATATATCATACAAGTGGTAAAATATAAAAATTGTTATCTATGTAAAGTGTTGCGCCCCAGGAACATCCCTAAACGGGAAAAGCTCAATTGGGCTATGCAACATACAAATGAATATAATGCCAGGTGTTATAACTTAATCCTTTAAAGCATTGAATAAATGAATCTTTTTATTTACATATATTTTTCTCGCCTGACTGTATATGGAAATCTCCTTACACATTTGGATACCTACTAAAACTAGACTCTATATCACTTGTTGTTTAAAAAAATCTCAAAAGGGGAGAATTTAATGGGTCATTTAATAACAACATAGACAGAAGTGGATAGATCCCATATCTTAACTCAAGATCTTAAAATAACATTGAGTATATGAGTCTTTTTCATTTCTATAGTTTTTTTTATCCAATTTAATTTGGCATCTTAACCTAAAGATTGAATGATAAAATACACATGATATAATAGTAAAAAAGAAAACACAAACTCATATAGTGATTAGTCTTATTTCTTTATATATATGTGTGTGTGTGGATAAAAGTATTGAATAAAAAAATTAAATAATTATATGACTTAAAATATTAAAAATAGTAAAAAATTTAGAGTTTATAGAGGTGATTCTTTTATATTATCACCAAAATCTCTTCAAGATTTTGCTTGGATTTAGGCAACTTAATTACATATTAATAGTCAAAGGAAATATTTTTTATATTTCGTATAATAACTAAATTCTTTTTTTCATAAAAATTCCTCTCCTCTTCTTATTATATATCAGGTCTTAACAATAATTTAACATACACTAAAAAAATGATTTAAAATTAGTTAATGCTTTTAGAATTTCAAAATTATATCCTCCATGAAATTCATTGATGAGATGAAGTTGTTTAGTTAGGTGGAAGATTGAAATCTCTTTACACATCTAGCTACCTATTAAAATTAAACTTTGATACCACTTATGACTGAGGAGAATCTCGAAAAGAGAAAACTCAGTTGGATCATCTGATAGCAACTAGATAAAAGTGGACAAATCCCATAATATGGATGAGTATATGAGTCATTTTTACTCATATAATTTATTTTAATCCAACTCAATTTGACATCCTTGCTATAAAAAACTCATAATACAATAGTAAAAATGAAAACAAAAACTCATATTAAATTTTGATTACCTCTTATACATATATATATACACACATAAATACTGAATAAAAAAAGTTATAATAATTATAAGACTTAAAAATATTAAAAATAGTAAAATAATTTAGAGTTTATATAGGTGATTCTTTTCATATTATTGCCAGAATCTCTCCAAGATTTTTCCTAGATTTATGCAACCGAATTACATATATCAATAGTCAATAATAAAGATGATAAAACAAACCGAATCTACATATCTATTAATTTTTAAAACTTCCAAATAATAATATAAAATTTTCTAAACATTTTATACCTTGATCTATTTCTGTGGCTTCTGGCTGTTGTGTTGGTGCTGCTTCATCGTCAAAAATCCATATTCTCGTTGGGCACATTATTAAAGTACACTGAAAATAACAATCACACAAAAGAAAATAAGTAAGTAGCTAGTTAGAAATTTAAACATTTATGCATACAACAATTTAGTTGAGAAAGACTTGGCCTTTGCTCAAGTATTAAGGAACTAGTCTTAGCTATTGGATATAATATACAAACTAATCAAACTAATCAGGATAACTAGTTATGGGGAGTTCTGTCAGTGATTAGCCGCATTGACTTAGTTCTTGTTTCAACCAAAAAAAAAAAAACAATAGAGGTTTTGACCATAATTGAAGTGCACGATTGTATCATCTTCAATTGTTTTGGATTCAAAAGTTTGATCAAAACCTGCAATAACGATTAATCATTTTTACATGATCCATAGCAGAGTCTGAATTCACAGTTATGTAAAAGCGAAGTAAGAATCTCTACAAAATTTAAACCTATAAAAACAAGAGATCTGTAGGAAGAACTATATATTCACCGGCTATGAGAATAGCTTTGATAACAAAAAAAAAAAAAGAATTATATAATCAACAAAAAGACGTATAAATTAAGAGTTTGAACAAAACAAAGGATTAATTCCCATCCTATGTGAAAGAATTGTTAAGGAAAATTTAAAACACATAGAAACTGTGAGAGTTAATATCAAGAAGAAGAAATTAGAAAGAAACTATGAGAGCACCCTATGAAAGAACGGGAGAGTTCTTGTGTTACGTTGATGCTGATTTGTAGTATTTGAATTTGAGGATCGACTAACTTCTGTATCATGTGTCCCGAAACAGGAACAAAAAGCACCCATTAGTGTATGCTATTTTGAAACACTGATCTCCGTTAACCAAATGAAGATCTTTGGCTTAGCATCAATTTATATTATTTCATTGAAATATGAGATTTTTTAATTATCCTTTATTAATCACTGTTTTTTTATTTTACGTCTTGATATCTATTTTTTATTTAAAATTTTATTTACCTGTAATTTAGAGAATTATTAAATAGGGGTATAGAATAACTACATGCCAAAGGCATTAATTTTTTCCGGACAACAAATTACTATAAACATGATAAAATTTCTTAAATAAATTTCATGAAACTATAAAATTTTAATTTCTAAAAATTAGTTAAAAATATTTACTCCAAAATGTTTTCTTCAATTATTTGATCCTTAAAATTTATAAATAAAAATTTAAATAAAATTAATTCAGAAGATGCTTTTTTAATAATTTATTAATTAACTTATAGTTAATAATTAAAAAATATTTCTAAATATATAATTAATTTTATATCATTAATTTAAAGAATTGTATAGTGTGTATTTATGTAATTGGAAGATAAAAATAAATTTGTTTGAAGTTTATGGTTTATTATATGCAAAGTTATGAATGTTCAACTATGGATTTTGTTAAAGCTAAACGTGATCGCATCTGGTAGATATTGTTTATATTGTTTTAATTTTTATAATATTTTAGAAGATTTTTCTGTGACCATTTATTGATTTTTTTTGATAGAAAATGAATTTTTTTTCCTTGATACATCATATATATATATATATATATATATTATGATTATCATAAATATTTTAAAATATTTTAATTTTATTTATAATTTTATAAAATTTTATTTTTTATTAATCTTATTTTTCAAGAGAATATACTTTGGGTGGAGGTAACTAAATTTAAATCATAAGATAAGTTTTTAATAAATTATTAATTAAGGTATTTCTGAATGTGTAGTTAATTTTATATCATTGATTTTAAAGAATTGTATAGTCTGTAATTGGAAAATAAAATGAAACTTTTAAAACTTTATGGATTTTTTGGACAAATTTGAACAAGGTTCAGGTAATACGGAAATCTGATTCCGCTTGGGCTTACTATGTTGCCCCTAAGAGAAAGAACATTTATTCATTTTTTTTTCCTTGAATCTTTTTTGATAGGAAAGGAAATTTTTTCCTTGATACATCATATCTATGTTATGATTATCATGAATATTTTAAAAAATTAAATCTTTTAATTTTATTTATAATTTTAGATAATGTTATTTTTAATCTAATCTTATTTGCCAAGAGAATATATATCTTGGATGGAAGTGATTATATTTTTAATAAATAAGGTTAACATATTATTTTAAAATTTTAAATAATTTCTCTAGGACCAGGTTTAAATCTAGTTTTGAATATTTTAAATAATCATAATCTAAAAAAAATATATTTTAAATCGTTTTGAAAAACTACTTTGAAATTTGAATAGGTGAGATATACAAAAATATTATAAAATTTTAAAATAATTAATTAAATTTTTTTATAAATAGAGGTTCACAAAGATATCATAAAAACTAAAAATACTTAAATACTAATAACATTTACTTGTTGTAACCAAACATAAAATTATATATTTTTATAAAATCTTTATAAAATAAATATCTTTTTATAAACTTTTTAAATTATCTAAAAATTACTAATTTTTTAATCTTTAAAAAAAGCCTAAAAGGCTGGACATCAAGTTAGTACTTAATAATCCGCCTGTTTCACTTGATACCTTTATATATAGTATAAAATCAAAATGAAATGAAAAGTATACTATTGATATAAAAAATTTTACAAAAAAATGAAATTTAGATAACTCAAATTAAACATAAAAAGGTTAAATATATTAAATAATTATTAATGATCAATATCTAATGTTATTTTTACAATAAAATGTATTTTAATATAGTATACTGTTTTGCCTAAAAAAGTATTGTAGTATATGGAGAAAACAACCGAAAATGAGATTTGTACTCAAACTTTGTTCATTGAGCAAGTTTTACTTCCTTTAAATTAGCCCACAACAGAAAGAGGAATGGCTTTAACCTTGGATCTAGTTGTGGGCTTGCACTGTCAAGTGGAAGCAGGGACGAATCCCAAAATGATCATGGCGAGAGGGGGGCAAAACTGAAAATTTATCTAAAATTGAGGGGCCGGGGCCAAAAGTTGATTTCAATATGTTTTATAAATAAAAAATTTTCTATTTACTTCTTGTGTTAAAACCTTTTTTTGAGGGTTTATATATTCAAAAATATAAAATATTTTTTATTTTTTAAGGTATAATTAATATTTTTTTAAAAGTGCTCTTAATAAATAAATTATTTTATATTTATGTTTAAATAAAATAAAAAAATTATGTTAGTTTACAAACAATTACTTTATTGGAGATTAGCAAAAAAAAAAAAACCTTTATTTTAGATAACAGTTCAAAATTGTCTTACATTTTAAAATGAAAGAAGTATAAAAAATAGTTTAGAGTATGGGGAGGCAATGACTCCTACATGCCCCCGGGAAGTGGGAGTTTGGAATCTGGTGAAATTAACTATCTTTATTTAGTTTCATACCAATATGGATTGTTTATATTTAATTTGGATAGTCTAAATTTGATAGTCTTATTTTTTATGTTTTAATAAATTGTTATTTCAATATTTACATGATTCAAAATAAAGATAATTTTATAACTGTTATTTCGGAAAAAAAAATCTCATGAAAAATTAAAGGTTAAAGATTTTAAAATTGAACAATTGAAATCAGTTTTTGATGTGGCTAAAATCTCACGAAAATAATGAGCATTGAAAGTCAACCCCTTCAAATGTTCTAGAAAATTACTGTAGAAATCCATACACAATCACATAAATAATCACTTTTCAATTAGGTGTTTGGTGGTTGCTTTGAATTTGCAAGGGAAAAATTGGGAGAAAAGGGTGGGATTTGACATGATAACGGTAGTGATAATTAGAAACTAGCCAGTTGAAGTCTTGGCATATTTATTTTTCCTCAATTACCTAACATCACAATCATTCTACTCAAAATGGGTCATCTTGTTGAGGAAGTGAGAATCTACTTTTGCCTTCATTCAAGTCATTTGGATCTTTTCCCTTTAAGGAGTCCAACGGGAAGTTGGATAGTTGCTTTCATGTTCTGCCTTTTTCTTTACTGTTTATATATTAATTAATTAAAATGAATTAATCTGTTTAATTCATCCCCTAATCACTCCATGCCACATGTGAATCTCGTTTAATTCACCAATCACTTTACTTTTAACTCTTCATCATCAGACTTTAGCCTTGGATTCCAAAACTCAACTCTAGAAAATGACTGGAGTCAGAGTTTGAGTAATAGAGGCACCAGGACTACCAATCTAGCCAAATCCCAATGCCACGCAAAAAAAAAAAAAAAAAAAAAATCTCACTTATGTGATATTAGCTGATTAATAACAAGAAGCCAGGGATAGTTATTCAGGAAATAACAAAGGAATTTTAAAGGTAAATCATAAAAGGAAACTAGAAATAAAAATATTAGAATAGCTATTATCTTTAACAAATTTAATTTCTTAAAAATTGCTTTAAGTATCAATGTTCTAATATTGATAGTAACATTAAAACTATCGGGCATGCATAAAAAATTAAGAATGTTTTTAAATTAAAATAATATTTTAATACTTTATAGATAGACATGGAGAAAAAGTATTGGCATTTATTCGTATGAGATACAATATCAATATGGATATGTCAAGCAATTTGAAGTAACATATTTTATAAGCAAGTTTTTTTTTTCTTTTTTCTTTTTTTTTTATCTAAATTTTTGGTTCACATGGTTTGTCATTGTTAACCTATGCCCCACTCGTTCCTTTAACAATAAAACCAATGAAAGCAAGAAAAAAAGAAGAGAAAAGAAGCATCCTGTAATGATATGAAGAAATGGGGGGCTTTGCAAATCAATCACAAAAGAAGCCTCTAACGAGGTGTTAGAGTGAGAGGAATATCACTTTAATAATGTCATTGATTGGTTATTTCACAGTACTAACAAAGGCCATACCTAAAGATTTTTTTTTTAAATGATATTGTTTGATAAATGATAAGTATTCACGGCTAAAAACAACTTTATCTAACTCTTATCCAGAAAAAAAAATTATTATAAAAAACTAGAAGATATTTTTTTTATTGATTTGGGTTTGATTTTTCTTCAAATTGTTTTAAGATTGCTATTTGAAGAAAAATATTTTATGGGAAAGAATATTTAGTTTTAAACTAAAATAATATTACAGGCACAAGTCAAAAGGAGATCCCATCTCAAAAAATTAGCTTAAAAAAATCTCTTGAATTTATAAATTTTATCTCACTTGTAAGACTTTTCAGTATAGAACTCATAACAATGCCACTCTATTTGAGAATCGACATGCTTGTTAGAATGGTTCTTACATCTTTAAAGTCTCATAACAAAAGTGAACTTTATAAATTTAAGAAGTTCTGTTATTTAATAGGTTAATTTTTGTTGGATGAGCTTTTTCCTCAGACTTTTGCTTTCATGTTATGTGAACAATTCCACAAAATTGTGATGAGGAAAAATGGTGAAGGGTGAGGTAAAGGGCTGGTCTTAGAGGAAGAATGGTCCTACAGTTTGATGACAAGCACGTTCGTAAGGGACATGACACCCCCACAAGGAGGAAAAACAAATAAAAAGAAACAAAAGAACCAAAAATGATTGGAAAAAAGTAAAAGAAAAGAGAAAGCAAAGCACAAATGTACCGTGTCCCATGCCAAAACATCATCGAAAATTTCCCTCAAGCCTCATTGTTATTGATTCCTCCTTCTCTATGCTCCTTCTCATCATTATAAACATTGGTGCCTTGTTGCACACAAGGCGATTGAGCAAATGGGTAAGAGAGGACCTAAGTTGCCAGGCTTCTGCCTCAACAGAATCAGGCCGCATGCTCGTGTCCGTTCCCCACCAGTACAATCCAAGCTTGATCCTACCCACCTCGAAACCGAGAATTCCGGTGAAGATTGTGAGAAGAAACCCGGTGATGAGGCGAAAAACGGGGTTGTTGCTGGTAGGAAGATCATGATTGTGGTTGATTCTAGTTTTGCAGCAAAGTGGGCTGTGCAATGGGCACTCACTCACACTGTTCAGAGCCAAGACATTATAATACTTCTTCATGTGACTAAGCCTTCTTCTAAACAAGGTGTGACTGAAACTGATTGCGGTATCTTGTTTTCTTCATGTGACTGAAACTGATAATACTTCTTCATTTATGACATTAGCAGCCACAGATGAGGAGTCCAGCAAGGATATTCCGCCTCCAAATCCAAAGGCTTATGAACTTGTCTCCTCCTTCAAGAATATGTGCAACGTCAAGAGACCTGAAGTGAGTTTAATTTACTCCTCCTATTCCATGTTGTGTTTTTTTTTTTTTCAACATTCTTGAAAAAAAGAAAAGAAAAGAAAGCATAAAGTTTCAACTTGTTTTCACTTTATATATCTAATTGTTCCACTACCGCCTGCAAAATGTAAAGCTCACAGATTGTGGAACATGGGTAAGGATTAAAGCTTTTTTCTGTGATTATTAAAACGAGCATGCTACTTTATATCTCTGCTTTTGTTAGTATACATTGATGAAGGCATGTGATGATTGAATTAATGTTATGAGATTATATGGTTCTGATAGGTACAAATTGAGATTGCAGTGCTGGAAGGGAAGGAGAAGGGCCCAAAAATAGTGGAGGAAGCCAGAAAAGAAGGAGTGTCACTTCTGGTTTTAGGGCAGAAGAAGAGGTCCACAACATGGCGTCTTCTGATGATGTGGTCTGGCCACCGGGTGGCCACCGGGGTGGTGGAGTACTGCATACAGAATGCTCATTGCATGGCGATTGCAGTGAGAAGAAAAAGTAAGAAAGCAGGAGGCTATATGATCACCACTAAGCGTCACAAGGATTTTTGGCTCTTGGCTTAATTAATCAAACTCAACAATCACAAATCCTGCAGATGATTTGCTGCTCAAAGTGTTCTTTATATTCTTTTTGGTATTACAATTGGTGTTGTCTTCTCTTTATACTTTTGGTCAAAGGAAGGCATGAAGACATTCACTGTGAGATTTGTAAGGTTTTTTTCATAAGCCTTTCTAGATCATACTGGTGTGTGTGTCTGTAATCTACAGTGTTTGTAAATGATATAATGTGTCTTGAGAATGAGAAGGGACTGAAATGATGATAATGCAATGGAAAGTGACCATAAGATGGCATTATGTAGGCCATTGCTGCTAATGAAGAGTGAAGAATCACAAAGGTCATTCTTTAGGTTTCTCTATTGAGGTACAGGAACTGAATGAGGGCATGTAACACCTGAGCGAAAAAAAGGACCAAAGTTTGATATGCAAAATTGCAATGCTAGATTAATTATGGTTAATATGTGTATTATTAATTGAGATCACATATGACTTGTTGATTTGATGTGTTCATATTTAGCATATAAAACACCTACATCTAGACTCCAAATTGAATTAGAATATGATCAATCTGAGCTATTTTAACTAGATTTTACTTACCTTTTGTTTCTTGGGTTTGTTTTTTTAATACTTTTCTTGGCTTTACAAAGCCCATGAAAACTTGTGTTTTTTTCTTTTAAAAAACAAAGGAAAAAGAAAGAGCTAAGAGGAATTTCTACAAGGTACATGAGGGGAGAAAAGAGCAGGATATTCAAGGAGTATATGAAAGTTGAGATCAGATCTTTGTAAGATTCCAATGGAGCAGATGAAAAGATGCAGCCAATTAATCTTTGTGCGATGATTATATTTTTCACACACAACTCTGTTCCGTAAACTAAATTCTAGAGTTTGGATTCCCAAACATAGCTCTGGGGTGCCAATGTTTTTCAAGGAAACAAGAGAAGGGATTATAGGCCTGGGAGAATTATTTTTTATGGAATGGAAATAGAGAATATTAATAAAAACAGTGTTGGGTAATCTACTCTCAGTGGATTGGGCTCAATATAAGCCCATGAAATCTTTATCAGAATATAAAGAAAATTAGGCTTGAAAATGTAATATACTCTAGGTTAATTGTGCAGTTTTCCTTTAATAATTTAAAAGTTCAGAAGAGATAATAGTTTTATTATCATGCACAAACGATCAAAAACCACAATCGGTGTGGATAATTTTAAGAGCAAGATAACTTTCAAATATTCAGTAGTGATTCTAAATTCATTCTCTCAGTTTTTCTTTCTTTTTATTTTCCAAGTGCATTTGTTGTATTTATTTGAATCAAGTCTAATATTATGGTTTTGTTCCTGCATACGTACGTTAAACTCAACCACTACAAGTGTACATTCTTCCTCCAAAACTTATAAACAGGAATGAGATGATGAATGTGAATGAATTTTTAAAACATGTTTGGCACTTTAATGCATGGTTTAGATGAGGTGGATGATAGGAAAAGATGTATATTTAATAGTAGCTACCTCGCAAACATTTGTTGCTGCAATGAATCTCTTTTTTATTAAAAAAAATCATGTTTGAGAGAATGATGATATAAATTTTATTTAATATATATAGTTATATACATAGTTGAAATATCAAAATTCCATAATACCCCCCTCACAATGCTTTTGTCTCCCCCCCCCCCCCCACCACAAAAAAACAAAAAAAAATCTTCCAATCTGCGAAAAGAACTCCAATTTTTTAAACTGCAGAAGTGCTTTTTCTTATCCAGCCACTCGATTTAATAATGTCAACTCCTCCATTACTATGAGTACTCCAGCGAAACGATCTCAGTATTAATGGTACGGAGATGGTAATGACTTTCACTTAAATATTGATGGTTCTTAGAAGAATGTCATTTTCAAATGTGAAGTGTGATACAGTATAGTGAGGCTGAGTGGGTTGCTGGCTTTCGTTCCAGTGTTGGTCAATTTCCCCCTGCAATTAGTGAAATTATTGGCATTATCCAAGGTGTTAACTTATGCTGTCATACGAACATTCAACGTGTTCATGTTTTCATATACTGTGCCGAGGCGATTAATTTAATTACTAGGAATGATGTGAATCACCACCTTTTAACAGATATCATTGATTATGCCAGAGTTTGGTTGAATCATTATGGTTTTCTTTCATTAAATTTTATATACCGTTAGGCAAACTTTTGAATTCATTTACTCACACAAAATACTTTAGATTTTATTGATAGTTTATGTGCTTTTGATCAACTATCACTTTTTTGCCAAGAGGTGGTGAACAAATGAAAAGATTTGGTCTCATTTTATAAGTTGATGTAACTTATATCCATTTTTTAAACTTAATAGATCCTCGTATTATTCAAAAAAAGATAATACTGCTCGTTGTGGTATTTATATTCTATATCCAACAACATGTCCTGTTTTCAATAAAAACAAATACTTGTGCATCATAAAAAAAAAAAAAACAACTTTCTTTGCTCTCCACCAAAAATCTCAGACCAAAATCTATTTCTACCCTATTTATTGAAATGAGAAGAAAACATTATAGAATAACAAGTTAAGAGAGAAAAGTAAACAAAAAAAAACATTTTTTCTCATCAATATAATTTTTTTTCTTTAAGTTTTCCCATCTTTATGATGAAATTAATGGAAAAAAATAATGAAAAATATTTTTTAAATTTTCTTTAATTTTTTCTCTTCATTTTATTTAAAAACTAAAAAGGCTAGTTTTTAGGTATACTTGGAGTTATCTAACTTTATATAATATTTTAATTTAATCTTCTAATTTTATAAAGGATCTTTTTACTTTTTTAGTCTCCTAATCTTGATATTATTAGTTTCAAATAATTTTTTTTATCTAATCATTTTTTAAAAAATTAAACTTAATACGTTAATATTTAAAAATATTTTGTTAATATTTAAGAGTTCAATATAATTTTTTTTGGTGATGAGAGTGAGATTAATAACATTAGAGTTAAATAATTGAAAAATATTTTATAAAATTAAATGACTCAAATAAAATCTCGTGTAAAATTAAAGACTAAATTTATAGTTTTTTATGGGTAAAGGGGCAAAAAAATCTACAAAATCATCAGCCAAGATCATCCAATAGTTCAGATTGAGAAAAATAATATAAATACGCATAATGTTATATGAATGGATGAAGCGATTAAACCGTTAACTTTATCCTAACGTTGTTAGTTTTTGATACTAAATGTTGACTATACATATCATGTATCAGTTTTCACTGACTTGGACTGAAAAAGAGGGCAAAAATATTTACGAAATCGTCAGCCAAGAGCATCTAATAGTTTAAAGTAAGAAAAAGGATAAAAATATCTATAACATTATCATAGTTGGTGCAAAAGTGATCAATCCATCAAATTTTTTAAATGTTAACCATTTAACTGACATTTAAGTAAAAGTTGACTATTTTTTTTATTGATATAAATAGAAAATATTCTCAAATGAAATTTTATAAAGATTAATCGATTATCATATGAAAACTAATTTTGTTAAAGGATAAGTGGAGAAAGAGGGACTTGGTTTTGATGCTCCACCCTCCGTTGCACCTCTACTCTCTAAGGATAATATTCATATTAATTTTGACTATCTAGATAAAATATTTATAAAAATTAATAAATATGATCAGTAATCTAGACAATCTAAATTTGCACTACCAAAATAAAAATTTATAAAAAATTTTAATATTATATCTTCTAATTTTAATTGCTAATGTATTTTAAATGAAGGTTAAGATATATTTTTTATCTTATAATTTTATATAAGATTTTAGTTTAATATTTTAATTTTATAAATTATATTTTTAGTATTTTAAATATAATATGATAATTTTGAATGATTATTTTTATATCAGCTATTATTATTTTTTAAAATTAAATTTGATAAATCAATATTTAAAAATATTTTGTCAATTTTTAAAAGTTTAATACAAAATTTTTTATCAAAAAATTAATGATATTATGATTAAATAATTTAATAATATATTTTATAAAACTAAGTGCCTGTTTAAATTTCAATTGGATATAATAGATTATAAAAATAATTAATTAAATGATAAATTTTAATCATAATTGACTATATTATAACATAATCTGTTTAGATATTATTTTTTTAAAATTAATTTTAACAAGTAAAATAACTAATGAAAAAGTAAAATATATTATTTAAATTATATATATGATTAATTATAAAAATTTAAATTATATTAATATTAACAATTTTAATTTATGTAAATAAATAACTCAATATATCTTAGTTTAAATAAATCTGATAAAAGAAAAGATTTAATTTTAAATATCAAATATCAATTTTATAATAACTAATGAAGATAATAATATATAAATTAATCTCTAATAATATCATGAATATAAGCTATATCTGATGAAAATATTAAGCATTGCTTAAAAATTTTAACAATATAAAAAATATAGCAATGCAACAAATGATGTAAAATCTCTCTCTCTCTCTAAACCTTTGCAATAATCTTTATAATGACTCTCAATTTTAAATTAAATTAAATTAATTTTTTTCTGTCAATTAATATTTTATTTAAATTAGTTTTATAACAAATGATAAGTGAAAGGTGAGGATTGAGAAGAACTTATGTTAATAACTTTTTTAAATATTTAAAATTTAAAATTTATTAAAAAAATAAAAAAAGGAAATTTAATTTTAATTTTATTAAATTTTGTGCTTTTTTTATTTTTTGAGTTTTTTTATAATTTTCTCACATTCCTTGAATAATTGAGCGCAAAAGCTCTGGCAGCGTTGAAAAAAAATTAATTTTTTGGATAAATAAGTGTTTAAATAATGTTGGCAAAAATCAATTAAAAAATCAATTATTTTGGGTAAAAATTAAGTTTTTGAATAAAAAATTTAACATAAGAAGTTATGATTTGTTGTTGTATTATTACAAATATGAGAAAGAAAGTTGTAAATATTTAAAAATAATTTATTTTTAATAAACATAATTTAATAATTTATATAAATTTATTATTAATAGAAAAATTTTTAAAAATTTTAAAAAAATTATAATATTTTGAGAGACTAACTTATCATTTATATATTTTAGAGGATATTAAGGTCACTTTTCCATCTAAAAATATATTTTAACTTTAAATGAAAGATAATTTTTACAATTACAAAATTACCCTCAAAGCAACATAATATCATAGCACCGGCGCCAGCAATTGTCTCCGCCGCCGCTCCCACTCGTTGTTACCGCTGGTTCTCACTCCAGGTTCCGCTTCTCTACGTTCCGTCTGCTCTTCTTCTGTTTTTGTTTTTGTTTTTGTTTTTGTTCTTATTTTCTCTATCGTTGCTGTTTATATGGTGCTGCTTTTCTTTTTCGATCTGTACTCTTTCTCTGCTAGTTTTCATTTCCTTCTCTCCCTGTGTTCGCTCACTGTTTCTCGGCAGTTGTTTTTGGAAGAAGGTTGTCCAATGTTTTCATATCTGTACTGCTGAGTATTGCTATCAAAAGAAAAAAAGAATAAGCCGTTTTGTTTGCCTTTCGTTCATTACTTAGATGCTTTTGCCTCTTGAGATATAATATAATTAATCTTGGAAGTTTGAAACATTGATTGTTACTGAACTGGTTTATTCAGTATCTGAAAGTTTGGGATATACAAAGCACTTTGAGGACCCGACTTCTTTTTCCTTTTCCATCAGCTAGAGAGAATTTCTGCAACTGATTCATATTTATTGATTTCAAATCAGGCATGCCATGGTAGAAGAATTAGCAGAATCTATTTGTTCATATTTATTGTTGCAATTGCAGTTTATGGTATCTATCTTCTGATTAGATGTAAATTTTTTATTTGGTTTTTACTAGATGAGATTGATGGTGCAATAGATGTATTAGTTCGCCAAAATTTGATGCAATGCTTTATGTTGGTTCCCCGATACTTGGAAGTGCATCAAATAGCTATACAGTTCAAGTTGTTTGTGCTTTTGTATGGTGCTATGTGGTTCACATGTCTAATAAGAGAAGAATAGGTTGCAATATGAGTTTGAGGGGAGAATGAGTACATGAAGGAGTAATGAGTCGAGTAATTAATAGTAGAAATGGTTAAGATATTGTTAGGATGGGTCCTGAAGCTTTCTTTAGATTATGTGGTTTGTTGGAAAGAGAGGGTGGCTTGCAAGCCACACTTTATTCACGTGTGTGAAAGAACAAGGTTCTAAGACTCTTTAACATATTGAGACAGTAAAAAATCGTGTATTTTGCCCTCATATGGTGTGGTGAGGCAATTAGTCATAATCTCTATATAGTGTTAGAGGCTATAATTGAGTTAGAAGGAAATTTTCTGGTACTACCTGATGGTATTTTCGTCCCTCTTGAAATCCAAACAAAAGATCATTGAAATTCCTCCCCTCCCCATTCCTCTTTAAAAATATTAGGATAACTATATGATGTTTTAAAATGTTTTGAATTTAAAGTTTAAATTAGTATCTTTTCATAATATTGCTCATATATTTAAATGTCCCATTACTAATTGTCGTTGGGTGAAGTGAAATAATTAAATAAAATAAAATTTAGAGTTCAACTTTGTGAATTAGAACGATTTTTTCTGAAAAAATAATTAAAAATAAGGTATGGTTGCTTTGCATTTTGCAACATTGCATTACATATCCTGTATTTTCAAAATAAACCCTGCCCTTCTCCTGTGCTCTTTTTTCTTCACTGCCACAACCGTCTCTACCAGCAGCTGCGGTCAACCACTGGTGGTTTATGGTCCGTCTCGGTAAGGTCACCCTCTGCTCCCAATCTGTTGGAATCCACTTCTCTTTCCATCTAATCTTAGGCAATGCGAACAAAATGGATTAGAGAAATACCATACTCTTGAGATGCTTGGAATCGCCGTTGAGTTTCCTTCACCTACTTCAATTTCTTAACCAATAAAAACTTGTCTCTTGGCCACTTAATAAGGAATGGTTGAATCCTAACATTTGTATTCTGGATTGTTTATTATAATAATTGGTTGTCATTTGTTTATCCAGTTGATCTTTCCAATGTTCTTCATTCAAGATCATATATGAATTATTCTCAACGGAAGTTGTTTGTGTTTTTGAGTATTCCCATCCACCAGAGAAGAAAAATAAACCAATCACCCATTTATTTTGCAAGGAAAAGTGTTCGTTGCCATGGCTAAATGGCTTGGGATTTATAAGTGAATCTGCTTCCAACACCAGGCCTAAACGCAAACATCAGTAACTTAGCTATAAAAAATCATTGAATATATTTTTAAATATGTGGAAGGGATTATTCTTCTTTATAGGATTTGAGGGAGCAGATCAAATGATGTAGCCAATCTTTATGCAATTATATTTTGTCATACAATTATGCTTTTCAATCAAGTTCTGGAGTTTGAATTTTTAGACATTAGATTTGCAGTGTTAATAGGTACAGTTTCATTTTGTTTATATTTGAGTTCTCCTTGAGTATATTGTGGTTATATGTAGATTTAGTTATTCTAACATTGAAGGAGTTTTGTTTCTAATGTTATATCACCAAGCCCATAATAGTATTATTTTATATGATGTGTATAAAATATTGCAGCAAACATCGTATAGTTCCCTTTTCTTTTCTTTTCTTTTTGTTTGTCCAGAAACATTATCTAGTATTGAAGTCTTGATGGGTCTTGTGCATTAAAATTAAATAGCTAAAAAAGCAACTCGCATTCTTCTTGTGTGAAAGGTCGGCGTTGCTTGTGGTGAACTGTCACCATACTCATCTATCTACCTTTGATAGGTAGGGTCTGGCAATCACCTCTCACAGCAAAGAGAAAGTTTTACACGACAGTGAGTTCATTATAATAGACACATAAATCCTAAACCTTAAAAAGGTGCACTCCAACACCCTCATCAATGGCAAAATCATCGAATCGGGAACTTAGTACCCAAAAGACGAGCAAGAAGAAGAACAAGATTGGTCCAGATGTTGTAGCCATGAAAGTTAAGGTCCCCAAAGAAAACCCTTTTGAGACGATTTGGTCTCGAAGAAAGTTTGACATACTGGGGAAAAAACATAAAGGTGAAGAGCGTCGGGTAGGCATGGCTCGTTCTCGTGGCATTGAGAAAGTAAGTGCTTGCTTACTATTTTCCTATTTTATTGTTATTGTAAGGTTTTGTTAAATATTGTCATGAAGGAAGCTTGTAGATTCCTTGATCAGAATGGTTTTTTTTGTGAATTGAATAAATATTTTGTTTGCTACTTTGTATCAAATATAAACATGAGAAATTTCTCGTCATCTTATTTCTTTCTATTTTATTTTGCTGTTGTGAACTTATCTTATTTCTGGTTTGGCAGAGGAATAAAACGCTGTTGAGGGAGTATGAGCAGAGAGGGAAGTCATCTGTGTTTGTGGATAAGCGAATTGGAGAGAAAAATGAAGATCTAGATGAGTTTGGCAAAGCTGTTTTGAGATCACAGCGTGAACTCCAGGTGGTTTTTTCTTGGGCTGGTTACAAAACCCATGAGTTTGATCATTTCAGCATTGTATTTTGGGAGTTATCTTTCTCTTTCTTAATGGTTTAGGGGCGTGTATAATTGTCAGAAAAATGATTTTCATTCCAATTTTCACCTTATATATTGCCAGCGTGACTCTTGCTAACATTGAATGCTGAGTTAGGGATATTATTGCCCCTAGGAAATCAATCTTATGGTTCTGTTATTTCATTTATTTATAATTACATTTATAATAGGAGTTCATCAGTTTTCTTTTTGGGGCTAAAATTTTCTTATCCTGGCCCAAAATGTTGCCTTAGTGAATTATCTTTACTGTCTAACAAGTAGCTCTGTATATGTTGCTTACGCTCCAAGCGTACTTTATAGTATTGTTTTATAATCTATCTAAATATATTCTATGGTGGAACTTGGAAACTTCTGAAATCTCTGGTGTGATTGCTCAAATGCTAATCCTCATTAGTTGTAGTTCCTTCTCTAACACTTTTATCTGGGTGTATATAGTTGCGCTCAAAATTGAACAAGAAAAGTAAGTATAACTTGTCAGATGGAGAAGAAGAAGATTATGAGGGTCAGGAAATACAAGGAAGAGATGATTTTGAGGATGAAATGATTTCTGATGATGATGATGCTGTTGAGACTGGAGAAGCTAAGAGTACGTAACATTTGTTTAACTTTTGCACAGTTTTCCTTTCTATATATGAGTTAGATAATTGCTAGCAGTAAGTAGAGTATATACACCATTTGATCTCTTGGATGAGAATCAATAATTGAAAGTGGTTTTCACGTGTATATTTGGGGCACCCTTATCTCATTTCGGGAAGGGGACAAATCTAAAAACTTTTGGCTTGACCCCTTAATGAGGTTTGCTTTCTCCTTATTGTAGTTTTGAATTTAAAGTGGGACCATAAAACAATTTTATAACAACTTGGGTTCATCTTTTCAATTTCATTTTCATAATCTTGTAAATTTTTATTTGTTTAGGTAATTCTAAACTATGCCTTAGTATTGTTTCTTTTAGAAGTTAATGCTATACGTCCAGTAGGTATTACGTTTTATACTTGAGGGTACCCATATTACAACCTTTTGTCTTGAGTTTCGTGTTGACGGCATGGGTTCCATTTTGATTTTGCAGACAATTCTTCCGTTGTTAGTATTAATAATAATATGAGGATTTCTGGAGAAGAAGGCGAGCCAAATGTAAGATCCTTTTGCTTTCTTGAGCATATTGCATTTTTCTCTCTTATGATGGCATTATGCATAAGAGATATCATGTGGATTTAATCTTCCATTTTCAAGGTATAAGCTTCCTTTACAACTGCATTCGTTCTAATAAAATACTTCTATCACCTGCAGAAACATAAAAGCAAGAAGGAAGTTATGGACGAAATTATCTCAAAAAGCAAAATTTTCAAGGTATGGGGTTTTCTTTAGTCATGGGCTATTGGTTTATTTATAGTCTATTTGTCCTTACATATTCTTTTTTTTTAATATGTTCCAGGCCCAGAAAGCTAAAGAAAAGGAAGAAAATGAACAGTTGCTGGAAGATTTAGATCATAAATTCACTGCTTTAATTCAGTCTAAAGTATTATTATCTCTGACTGAACCCAGGAAACGAATTCCTTGGAGGCTCTGGTGAACAAGAGTATTACTATTGAAACTAGCAACAAAGATAGCTTATCTGGCACTCAGAAGATAGATGCATCTATGGAGGTACCTATTCATGAGGATTCTTGTAGGCCTTGAGAGCTTCTTCTTGTTGTAATATCCTATTTGTTCTTTGTGGCAGGATAAACCTGATGCTTATGACAAGCTTGTCAAAGAACTGGCTTTGGAAATGAGAGCTCGCCCCTCAGACAGGACAAAGACTCCAGAAGAGATTGCTCAAGAGGAAAGAGAACGCTTAGAGCAATTAGAGGTATTTATAAATTCCTTATGCTTGGCAAAGCTGGCTTTTAGAAATGGATGACTTTAACATTTGCCAGTGGATTCTTAACATCGCTATGATTCCAGAGTAACATCAATCAATTGTAATATATCATTTGCTGCCATGGACTTGTTTGTTCCATGGAGTCAACTATTTGATTTCTTTAACCTGTAACAACATAATTTCAGGAAGAGAGACAGAAGAGGATGGCTGCTGCTGAAGATTCAAGTGATGAAGATCATGAAAATTCAGAAAATTCACCAAAAGACAAGCCAAAGTTGCTCTCTGGGGATGACCTTGGTGATTCCTTTTCTGTTAGTGAAGAAACAATGAGCAAAAAGGGCTGGATTGATGAGATTCTTGAAAGAGAAAATGCAGAAGATTCTGCTAGTGAGGGTGGTGAAGCTTCTGATGATTCTGAAAGTTCTGAAGATGCAGATGAAGATTCTGATGAGGATCCTTATGAACATGAAAATAGTTATTCTTTGAAGGATTGGGAACAAAGTGATGATGAGAATATCAAGCCAAATTCAGAGGATGAAGGAGAAGAAGATAGTGGTGATAAAGAGAAAGGAAAAAAGGCAGGACGGCATGACAGGGTCAATGCTGAGAAGAAATTGAATGCTACAGTTCTTATAAATGCCAAGAATAAAGATGATGTTGAAAATGTTAAAAAGGATAGGGATTATTCAGATTCCAAGAAGATGGATTCTGGGGCTAAAAAATCTTCGGCAAAGTCAGACATTCCTTATATAATTGAAGCTCCTAAGACATTTGAAGAATTATGTTCATTGTTTGATAACTGCTCAAATTCTGACATTATCATGGTTATTAACCGAATTCGAGCAAGCAATGCAATCAAACTTGCTGCAGAAAACCGCAAAAAGATGCAAGTATGTAACTATATCCTTGTCCATTAAAATCATATTATCTGTATGTTTGTATAAATTTCTATTTTTCTCTCAACTGTCAGTTAAAGTGGAAGCTCTTAGAAAATTTCATCTTCATAGTCTCTTCTTTTTTGAACGTTAATGTTTTGTGCATGATGAATTAGAAAGTTATGTTGTAATGCCTAAAATCTCTAAATCTTTACCATACAGTTTATGGTTCTTTTAATGGTTTCATGCTTCATCACTTGAGTAATATTACTTTTATAAATATGATGACTGCCTATGGATTTTAAACTATATTGTGTTTCATGCTTGTGCTAGTCCTGACACTTGCATGTAAAAGTATCAAGGGACTTGATCTATAGTCTGAGCTGTAGTAGCTAAAAAGTTTTTGTTAACTGTTTTGATTCAGTGGATGCTTTCTTGAAGGAATCCTGCACTATTGACTAGGTTAAACTAATTTATTGATACAATGAGCCAGCATAATTGATTTCGATATATATTTTGGGTCTATAACTGGAATTGCCTGTTCATGTGCTTGCGTCATTATTTCTATTGAACATCTGTGCATTTATGTTCTTGAAACTTGTTATTGTGTTCCTCTAGCGGAGATCTGGTTACTTTAACAAGAAGATTGTGGATTTGACTCTAACTGGGATGAATTTGGTGGGTTTATGGATAGCCCTTGACTCCAAATTTTCAGTGATCCAAGATAAAACTAGTTCACAGCATTTTGTGGAAGATGGGCTAGTTAACGTCCTTTGGCTATTGTCCAAAAAAAAGTCCTTTGGCTAAGTTTATTGTTAGAACAAGATAAGAGATCTCACCAGATCTTCTTTTGGGGTTAATTTTTATCTGCCTCCCAAGTTTCAGTAATTTATTATAGGACAGGGGTTGTCCCTTATGGATATGCAAAGGGATAGCTCATGGTTATGATGCATTTTCTTGGGGTTTATTCTACTTTTACCATCTGACGTAGCACTTAGACTAACTTTGGACACTTGGACATTAACTGACTCTCTCTGACCTGCTGTTCTAAATAATTTACTATAAAATTGTGTACGATTATTAAAGATTCATTTTATAGTCAATATTTATAACATGACTTCTCTTTGTAGGTATTTTATGGCAATTTACTGCAGTATTTTGCTGTTTTGGCAAATAAAAAGCCATTGAATTTTGAGTTACTAAACTTGATGGGGAAGCCATTGATAGAAATGAGCATGGAGATTCCATTTTTCGCTACTATATGTGCTCGTCAAAGAATAGAAAGGGCAAGAAAACAATTGGTTCAGAGCTTAAAGAACCCAGGTTAGAATGTAAATGTAATAGTTGTATATTCTGTGTTGCCTATTAACAAGAACGTGAAACTGTATATGCTTTTGTGACACTTTTTTTGTTTTTTTGTTTTTAAATCTTTTATGTTGTCTCAGAAAGTAGCAGTTGGCCTTCTTCCAAGATGATATTTCTTTTGCGGTTGTGGTCCTTGATATTTCCGTGCTCTGACTTTCGGCATCCAGTTATGACGCTAGCAATATTATTGATGTGTGAATATCTGATGCGCTGCCCAATATTGTCTGGTCGGGATGCTGCCATTGGTGCTTTCTTATGCTCCATGCTTCTCTCTGTGAGTACATCTTCAAGCAAGATGTTTTATTTGTTGTTTTTATGTTTTGCTGTTTCCATTTGACATCAACAACAATATTCTGGTGTACATTTTTTGAATTTTATCATGATCTTAGTCTTTTGAATGCTGATAATTATCATGTTGTGGTGAATTAACCCTTTAAACCTTTTTTTTTTGGGCTAAATTATGCTCAACTCCCTAAATTTTTGATCGTCTGCAAATAAACTCTTAAATATTTAAAACTTGACAATGAATTTCCCGAAACTTTAAATGTTGTTTAGATGATTCTGTTGCTATTAATTTTTTTTCTTTTCATTTTCTAACTTGATACCGTCATACTGATTGATTTGCTTGCTCATGTACTTATTTTGAATTACAGATATTTAAACAGTCACGGAAGTTCTGTCCTGAAGCCATAATTTTTCTCAGAACTCTGCTGGTGATAGCTACTGAAGAAAAATCCATTTCAGGTGAAGATTCTCAGGTATGACTTTATGCTTCATTGACTACAATTTGAAACATAATTTGATACTGATAATGTTTGTGAATGATATGTTAGTTTTTATTTGGGAGGTGAGGAAAGAGGATCGTTAACATCACTTTTCCATATCTTGAGCTGTTATTGGACCTAAATTTGAGAGTATAAATGCAAGCTGTACTAAATGATTTTACATGTCTGGTTTTCAATGTATTGGCACATTTTATTGGAAAGGATAATGACTTCTCTCAATTCTTTTGATGCTGTTATGAAAACAAGAAGACAGATCATGTGATTCCTTTGAATTATAGGTGAATCGTCTCTGTGCTTGGATTTGCAATCTCAAGACATATAGCATGAATCAAAGAGAATCTTATTTCTGAATTTCCATTTAAAATTCCATTCAGATGAGTTGATTGATTGTTATGCAAAAGAAGTTATTTTGGAAGCTAAAGTTTAAATCTTGACTGCATCTATAACCTAGCTGCATCTTGAATTAGGTTTTTATTACTTTATTTGATTGTGGTGTTGTGTAAGCTTTATGAAGGTAACTAAATTTCATGGAGGCATGTGTAATGACTATTTTAATTGTCCTCCTTCAGTTTTATCAACTTGTAGAACTGAAAACTACCAAGCATCTCTTGCGCATGCAAGAGACGGTAAATGAGGTTAGTCCTTTGGATTTCATAAAAGATGATAAACACGCCAGAGGACTCTCCTTTCTTCTCTTCAGATGATTTCAGGTAAACAAACTAATTATGCTGATGGCATACAATATTGGTATTTTAACTTGAAACATAATATGTCCCCTGAACTATCGTATGAAAGGTAAAAACAATTATCCATTGTCAAATTTAAACGTTTAATTGTCGAGATTGCTAAGATCTCTTTGAATGAGGGTTGTTTGTCTCAAAATAGATAGCTTGAATTACCTCATTTTACTCAAATCACAGAGGTTGCCTTTTCTTTTCACGTGGTACTGGACATTAAATTCAGTCTGTGGACAACAGTTTCGCCTTTCAGTAGGCAAAGTTTTAAATTTTGAAGTTTAGGTGCTAATTTTGTTATAAAGTTATAGTTTAGGGGTTAATTGTACTTATAGTGCCATGTTTTCCTCCTTATACACAATTTGTTCATTACAAGACATTTTCTAGCTCTGTCAATTCTTCGCTTGCTTATGCAATTATGCTTCATAAAGAATCTAATATCTTTAGGCACAAGTTGCTTTGTCAAGATCTGGTTACTTATATTCATGTTGTAGCTATAATTTCAGGCGGAAAGATACTAGATCAAGCAAATATTTATCTATCGTATCTCAATCCGTTGAATTAATATTTCCCCCCTCAGTAAAGTTTATAGCTTTGTTAACCTTACGTATTTTAATTACAGGGCTAGTGTATTGGTAGCAGTTATCGAAACTCTACGGGCTATGTCAATATCTATGATGGTTTTAAGTTCATTTCCTGAAATCTTTTACCAGTTTTGACATCATTACGTCGACTGGCAAAAGAAAAAATACACCAAATGCACTTCATGATAAAATTGAAGATGTTGCCGAGCTGATTAAGTCAAAAGTGGATGAACAGCACACCACTAGGCGACCACTTCAAATGCGGAAGCGAAAACCAGAACCTATCAGGCTATTGAATCCAAAGTTTGAGGAGAAGTAAGCTCTTTGTGTTCATTGCTCAGGTTTTTATATTGAACGTGCAAGTCATTAACGGGCTCAGCCTAAAATCAAGCTTTTATTAATGAAAAGTCTAATATGCCGTGCAGCTATGTTAAGGGTAGAGACTATGATCCAGATCGTGAACGAGCTCAGAGGAGAAAATTGTATAAACTTTTGAAACGTGAATCAAAGAGGGCTGCTAGTGAATTGCGTAAACAGTGCTTTCTTGTATCCGTGAGGGAAAAAGAGAAGGCTTTATATGATGAAGAAAGAGCAGAGAAGTATGGAAGAGCAAGGGCTTTCCTTCAAGAACAAGAGCATGCTTTTAAATCTGGACAGCTGGGAAAAGGAAGCAAGAGGAGGAGTAAAAACCTGGCTTATGATGATTCTATGCTTGCTTGTTTCGTTTTCTATTTTATTACATTAGTCGTTAGTAATTATATTAATTTGTTATCAATTTTGATAACTTCCTATATATATTTCGATTTTATGCTTAAAGAACTCCATCTTTTTACAAGATTTCTGTAGAAGAGGGGATCAGATATATATGGAGTTGAATGCAAAAACTTATGAGCCATCTCAGATGCATGTCATCTCCAGATTCCATATCTAAAAATTTGTATCCGTGCGCGCGCGGTGGTGTGCAGTGCACAACTTTCAATTGGCCACATGAAATTTAATAGGACAAAATGGATCTGAAAAAGTAGGGAAAATTAACACCCAGGTTCAGCAAAAGAAGAATTTATTATTAAGGAGTCTTATAAATTTACAAAATACTCTCAAATTTTAAATTTGATGCATTTATAATTTGATAAAAGGTATTAACAATTGAACAATGGGTATTTTAAATTTGCAAAGGAAAATAGCCATTGCTTAGTTATTGATGTCTTTTGTCAAGTTGTAAATGCACAAGATTATGAGTGTTTTATGAATTCATGGGACTTTTTAAGAATAAGTTCTGTTCTGTAAGACATAGGTGTAATTTGTCCAAAAAGTAATGGATAAGGCATGAAGAAAATTGTTATAACGAGCGTTTTTTGTTAACATAATTTCGCTCCACTCCCCCCCACAAAATAAACATAATTTCAATTTTTTCTTTTAGGCCTTTATCCCTTCAATTTGTACCTTGTCTTTCTAATTCTCTTAGTAATTATTTATTTCTATTTAGTATATAGAATCTGTTTCCATTTTAAAAATTGAAGCGAAGTTTTTTATGTTTACTCTCTTAACTTATTTGGTCCTCTCATTAATTTATAGATATAAATATAATTACGCACATACTAAAGTTTTTATTAACACTTTTAAAGATTGTCAGGTTCTAGTTACACACTCCCGATGGCATGCACACATTCAATCATTCAGTGGAATAGAGAAAATTCCATATGCTTAAAAAATTGGTTTAAAATTTGGGAACAGAAGAAAAATCATTGAAAGAAGTCGAGAACATTTTACTTAAATCCAAGTTTGAATTTCACTGAGGCACTAAATACTACAAGTCTCCATATTCATCTCTATAA